>NC_064816.1:17673429-17897164 GCF_023721935.1 Panthera uncia
AAGCATGAGCCGGGGAGGGGCAGAGAGAGAGGGAGACACAGAATCCGAAGTAGGTTCCAGGCTCTGAGCTGTCAGTGCAGAGCCTGACGTGGGGCTCAAACTCATGAGCTATGAGATCATGGCCTGAGCTGAAGTTGGACATTTAACCGACTGAGCCACCCAGGTGCCCTGGTTTCTTTTCTTTTCTATGCCTCCCTCTCCCTCCTGTTACTTTTCACTTATTTATTCATTCTACAAGTTTTTAATTGAATATCTATTGCATACCAGGCACTGTACTAAGGCCATCCTTTTCTTCCTGGTTTGAAAGATCACTCTGGCTGCTGTGTGGAAATGGCCCAAAACAGGCAGCAGGGGAAAGAGAGTGACCAATTGGAGGCTTTTGGGGTCATCGGTGAGGCAGGGCATGGAGATGGAATAATGTACACAGATCAGAGGTACAGCCAGTGGGTGGTGGGGAAGACTCTTGAGCAGGAGGGTCTGGCAGGCAACAGATTGGTGGTTTGGGGGTGGGGAGTGTGTGTGACTCCCCCTGTTCTGCTCCAGGCAGCTGGCAGCTCCTAGAGGTCAGGGCAGGTGCCATCAGCCCCTTCGGCTTTGCCTCCTGGCAGCCCAGAAACACCTGAGTGGTGCTTGCTGCTCCTGCCTATGCTTGGAGCTGGCCCTGGCTACTGGGGGGCCTGCAGCGACCTGAGCTATGGGCACTGTCAGTCCCGACCACCCCGATGACCATGATACTTCCTCCTCAGGTGAAGGAGTGGCTCTGTCTGAACTGCCAGATGCAGAGGGCTCTGGGGATGGACATGACCACTGCGCCTCGCTCCAAGAGCCAGCAGCAACTGCACTCCCCGGCCCTGTCTCCTGCCCAGTCCCCAGCCAAACAGCCCCTGGGGAAGCCGGAGCAAGAGAGATCGCAGGGCCCAGGGGCACCACAGCCAGGCCTCCGCCAGGCTGAGACAGCCAGGGCCACCTCAGTGCCGGGGTCTGCCCAAGCAGCTGCCCCTCCAGAGGTGGGGAGGGCGTCTCCTCAGCCTCCTCTCCCCATCAAGCCTTCCACAGCGGATCCCAGGCCACCTGCAGGAGAGGCCCTGGCCAAAAGTGCCACCACAGTGCCCTCTGGGCCTGGTGCTGCTGAGCAGACCCAGGAGGGCCTCACTGGGAAGCTCTTTGGCCTTGGAGCATCACTGCTGACCCAGGCGAGTACCCTCATGTCTGTGCAGCCCGAGGCTGAGCCCCAGGGCCAAGTGGTTCCCAGCAAAGGGCCACCTAAGATTGTCTTCAGTGATGCCAGCAAGGAGGCTGGCCCAAGACCCCCAGGCTCAGGACCTGGGCCTGGGCCAGCACCTGGAGCCAAAACTGAGCCTGGAGCCAGACCAGGTCCTGGATCGGGGCCTGGAGCCCTGGCAAGAACTGGGGGAACAACCAGTCCAAAACATGGCAGAGTGGAACACCAGGCAGCGACCAAGGCTACTGCCAAGCCAAAGACCGCGCCGAAGGAAAGGGCCACTTGCCCACTGTGCCAAGCTGAGCTCAACGTGGGCAGCAAGGGCCCAGCCAACTATAACACCTGCACCACCTGCAAGCTCCAGGTGTGCAACCTGTGTGGCTTCAACCCAACGCCCCACCTGGTAGAGGTAAGAGAGCTGGACCAAGACCTGGAGTAATGGGGGGCCTGGGAGGCATGGGAGCCAGAAAGGGCTACAGAGAGCCAGGTCTTCAGCACTTGTGGGGCCCCTACACAGGTACAGAGGGGCTGTACTCCCTTTTCTATCCCTGCCCCAGGCTTGTTGTTCTCCTCAGAAAACTAACTGGCACAGCGGATGGGGTAATGGTGCCCGCTGCCTCTGACTGGCTAACCGGTGCCCTGAGGCCAGTCCTAGAGGTAGCTAGGCTCAGAGCACCCTGAACTGGCCTTCTCATTCCCAGCTATCCTGGGCATGGCCTCGATGGAAGATGCCAACCTCCCCTGCTCAGGTGGGAGGAACCTGAGGTCCCACCCTGCCCTCCGTCTATGACCCACACAGGGGGTTGAAGGGCTGTTAGGCACAGGGCTGTGCCCCATTGCCCCAGGCTCCAGCCAGGTGGTATCCTCCCTCCATCCCCTCTTCTGAGGTCATGGGTATTGACATCTACTTGTCAGAGCTAGTCTTTGGGCCACATATTTTCCTTTGGCTGGGCCTGGTTCTTCCTGGGGCTGCATGTGGGGATGCTCAGGGATGTTCTTTTTACCCCTAGGGAAGTTTGAGAGAGTTCTGGGGTTAGGGCCTATCTCTCTGCATCCTTGCTCCAGGGAAGGGTTCTGGGCGCTGTGCAGAGCTGGATAGAAAAGAATAGGAGGCCCAGTGTTCTCTCAAAGCTTGGAGCCCACCTGGCAGGCTCAGAAGATACAGAGGTACCTGGGCAGAGTTGGATGAGCCTGGGCCTGGAAGCTGCTTCTGCTCCTCCCCTTACTCACTCTGCCCTGCCCACAGGGCCATCCATGTGAACCCTACCTTGGCTGCCTTGGGCATAGCTGGTGTGTCCTATTCCCTCAAATGCCCTTAGGGTCAAGATGAATGATTGGCTCATCTTGACAGACAGATACACCCCCAGCTATGTCACATCAGGAGATGATCAAGCCAAAGCCCTTCCTCCTGGACACAGGCAGCCACCTGAGTCCTTGGGGATTCTAGGCAGAGCCATGCACGGTCAGTGGTGGGGCAGGGAGTCTCTGGCACCTTGTTCTGATTTGCTTTGAGTCAGGCCTCCACTGGAGCAGCCCACTGTGGTAAAGAAGACTGCTTTGGCTGTCACAGGCCATATTTTCCAACATGCAGAAAGAGGCAGCTCTAAGCAAGAAAAGTGACCTCCTCACATGATGCCCATGTGGCCCTCGAGGCCCCATACTGCCACCTATCTCCTTAGATCCAAGGGCTCACTGGAGGACAGTTGGCCTGGCTGACTAAGGTGGGGAGGGGACACCAAGGGGCCACCAGAGAGCCAGAGGAGCTCTAGTCCAGAGACTACCAGGCACACACTGGCTGTCAGTTGAGTGGGGCACCCTGATCCTGAGGGACTGTGAGCCCTGTTGGACTACTGAGCTGGTGCAGCCTGGGGGACCCTTGTCCCTGAGAGACCTCCTGGCCCACATTTCCTCACTCAGCAAGACATGCACAGAGAGAAGGGGAAAACTGTCTCAGTTCAAGAGTGTAAATGTTCCTGACAACTCCTTCCAGCAGCCCCTGGGCCAGGCCAGAGGAAGTGCTGATTCTGCCCTAACATGTGTCAGTCACATGCTGACTCTTGGATGAGCATCTGGATTCTGATCCAAGCCTCTCCTTAGCCATTTGGTTGTCACCTTCCTGGGTTCCAGAGCTTCTGCTTCTTGATAGCCAACATTGCCCCCTGCCCTACCCCCTCCATGTCCTGCTGTCTCCATGTCCTGCCCCACTGCCACTTCCTTGGCCAACTTCTTGATAGCCAACATTGCCCCCATGCCCTACCTCCTCCATGTCCTGCTGTCTCCATGTCCTGCCCCACTGCCACTTCCTTGGCCAGAACCACCCTTGTCACCACAGGATCTGATGGGTTCCAATGGGCCTGACAGCAAACTTCTGGGTGTTTAGCTCCTCCCCACCCCGGGGCCTCTTGCTCCTAATAGCAGTCAGAGGGTAGCCCAGCTTCTCCAACTCCTTTCTCCTTATGGCCCTACTTATTAATGCAGCTGTCCCCAGAGGGGTCCTGGGGAATGTGTGAGTAGACAGCCATGATGCCCCCCTCCTGTGGTTCCTGGTACCACCGTTGCTTTTCTTCACTGTAACCAGGCCATGGACCGTCTTTGATCTCACCTCAGCAAATGGCTACTTGACATTTGGAGCAATTGTGTGCTTCCCTATGACCTACTTTGTGTGAGAGACCTACTGTCTCTCCCACACCTTGCTAACTGAGGCCAGCCCGCCAGGCTCAGGATGACTGTGTGTCTCTGTGTACAATGTGAGCCAGAGGGACCCTGTCTGCATGTAGGCCAGGGGCTTGAGGGAGGGATGGACCAGGGCAGTCCCACTGCCACCTCCCCACAGGCCTATTAGACCTGCTGTGACTCCACCTAAGATGAGAGTCAACTGTCTGGGCTGTTAGGTTGGGGATTTTCCTCAACATCTTGGAGCTATAAAACCTTTTACCTTCTTCCTAGACAGGGAGTCCAGAGCATACAATGAAGGAAGCAGTAAAACTAGATCCCTTTTTGCTTTGAAATTCCCTCTGAAAAAATAACCGTAGTGCTATTTAGTGAGTCATTTCATAATTAAGAGTTGTTGATTCCAAATTTTTTTACCTATTTATCTTTTGAAGGATAATAGTACCCTCTGGCTTCATTTTTAATTGGCTTTCAGTTCAAAATAGAGTTTGTGAAGAAATTAGTGGAATTGGAAATGTTACAGTAACACCACCAGTTTCTGATCTTATTAGAATTGCCAAAATACCAGCCATATCCTTGAGAAGTTGGGCCTCCCTGGGGAAAGGGCCCGGCACCTGTGATATGCGGGGCTGGGCTGGGCTTATTTGGGGAAGGGGTTGCATCGGGGGCACCAAGTGAGAGGCCAGCAGCTGCCTCTGGCAATAGTGGTCTCAGGAAGCCCTGTCTCCTCCGTGTGGAATGGGGGTGATAGCACTCCCTCTTAGGTTTCTGGGAGAACTAGTTGAGATGCCATACTTCAGATACTTATGCAAGGTCCAACACACAGCCAGATTGGAACTAGCATGTCCTAACAGGGAGTCTCTATGCAGGGAAGAAAGAGTCTCCTCTGGCCCCCAACTATCTGAGTATGAATCAATCCTGTGGCCAGTGTTAAGACCCTGGTCTCATGAAGGATGCCCCATGGGGAATGGACACATTTGGTACTGGAGTGTGAGGAGAGCACAGCCCAGCCAGAAAGAAATATGTTGGGGATATCAGAGAGGATTCCTCTTATTGGAGGCAGAGGCCCAAAAAGGAGAAGCTTAAGGATGTCCAGAGACAGGATGGGGCAGGGTCATAGCATCAGGAGAACGGCAGCACCAGTGACAGCCATGCCTATAGTCCAGGGTCTGGCCATGCCCATTGGGCCCTTTATGTCCAGGCATCCTTTCTCTGAATTTCTCATCTACTGCCCCTGGTCTTGCAGTGAGGCTGGGGGTATGTTGGGCCCAGCAGCTGGCCATGGGCTGTTGGTCAGGCTGGTGTCACGTGATCAGACTGACACAGGCCAGCTCCACATACACAGAGATTGTGTTCTGCAGGGTCATTCAGACAATGGCAGGCAGTGCAAGAAGGATGCCCAACATGCATTGCAGCCTCACTGGGCAACCTTGGCCCTTGAGGCACAGTAGCCAGTGATCCTGGAAGGCAGCAGGGCTCATCCACCCGTGGAGTACTCCACCAACTCACTTCCCCTTCTTCACCTTGACCCCATCTCCCACCATTAGGTGGTGCTTACCCTGGGGCATTCCTAGCTGCCCCCAGAAAGGAACTGGACAGAGGGAGGCAAGGCAGAAGTGGTCATCAAGTGTCCCACTGTCCATTCCTAAGTCCCAGACCATCCCCTGCCCACTTGCCAAGGGGTCAGGCAAAGGGGAAGAGAAAGTAGCAGCTCCCTGGGGCTGGCTGGGGGCGGGGTTGGGAGAGTACAAGAAAGGGTGTACAGGTAAATGAATGAATGAGGGAATAAACATGAATGAGTGAATGAAAGAACAAGGGGAAAAATGGAATGAATGAGCAGGGGGCGGGGTGAGGGAGGGCATGCTGTCAGGGGGCAGAGATGAGAACTGAGTGAATAAAAGGGCGCCTGGGTGGCTCAGTCAGTTAAGCCAGCTTAGATCATGATCTCATGGTTGGTGGGTTTGAACCCTGCATCAGACTCTGTGCTGACAGCTCAGAGCCTGGAGATTGCTTCAGATTCTGTGACTCCCTCTCTTTCTCTGCCCCTCTCCTGCTCGTGCTCTGTCTCCCTCTCTTAAGAAGAAATTTTTTAAAAAATAAAAAAAAAAAAAGAACTGAGTGAATAAAGAAATCAGGACCTGTGCTCCAGCCCTCAGGCATAGAACCTCCTCATGGCCAGCCTCCTACCCCATCCCCATTCTCCAGAAACTTAGGTCTGTGCCAAGTCTCCTCAGACTCCACCCGAACAGGCCCCAGTGCCCCGCACCCTTCTCCCCGCTCCCAGAGAGCTGGCAAAGGGCCTCCAGCAGCCAGGTCCAGTGTTTATTTTTAGCCCTTACCTCACATGCCTCCCCCTGCCTGCCTTCCCTCCCTCCCTGGCCGCCTGTTATAGCAGAGCCAGGAGCAAGAGGCCCAACTGGGCAGCCCGTTCTGCAGCCTGGCTGTCTCTATGAATAAGCGTGGGAAGGAACAAAACCCTGTGGAGCATGTGACCACAGGTGACATGCTCTGCTGAGGGCTGGGCCTCTGGGCTCAGGTAAGCAGGCTGCCACACAGGCTGGCTTTGAACACTTGGCATTAGGTCTGCCTCCTCCATCCAGAGCATCTTTCCAAGGTGCCCTTGCTTCACTGGGACTGTTGCTTCTGGGGTGGGGTCTGCAGGCCAGAGGCAGGGGTCAGAGGTTTGCCAAGCCCCTAAGGTGAGCCAGGACAGGTGATCTGACCTCGAGAGGCCTAAGCTGGAATGGCTGTGTGCAGGGCCCCAAAGTGGAGCCAGAACAGTGTTGCCATAGGCCAGCCCCCGGTCTGGGCCCAGATCCTAACCCTATCATGCTGATCCTGGAGGGCTTTTCTCATTTCCAGAACTCTCTTGGCCTCTGCCTACACCCCTCTTATGTCTCCAGGGTCTTTTTGTCATGTCATAGTCCTCTTTGAGGTGGGGGGTTTTCCACTGTGTCTCTAGGTGATGTTAGAGGCATTGTAGGCTCTGGGCTCAGGCTGAGCATCTGTGCTCTTCCGTGCCCCATCTCAGGGCTTGAGCTCAGCCTGCCTAGCATTCTCCCCAGGCACCTCTAGGAGTGACTAAGCCAAGTGAGCCCAAGACCCAACAAGTAGCCAGCACCCATTGCTTCATAGGGGTTTGTGTCAGGAATGCATAGAGGACCAGATAAGGTCAAAGGGAGTTAGTCGTGGTGCTAGGGCCAGGGAACAGGGTGAGTAGATGTAGGACCTCTGAAGGGTCACCCTCCATAGCTGGGCCCCTCTGCTTAGGGGCTGTGTGTAGGATTGGGCCTCAGGGCAGAGTCAGAGCTCCAGTCTCAGCAATCTCAAGGCTCTGAGTAACAAGCCTGTGGATCGGGCCTATCCTTAACACACACCAAGGGCCTGCCACCTGCCTGGTCTGGCCTCTGCTGGCGCCCAGGGCAGAGATGTGGTATGTAGCCCTGCGGGCAGGAAACCAGGGCAGAATCATTGATATGGCATCTGCCATGGTGGCCTGAGGATACCAGGCTGAGGGCAGGCACTCTGGGGGTACAGTATCCAAGGATCCAAGGAGTACAGATCCAAGGATCTGCCACATGTGCTAGGGTCTGACATGGACACAGGGCAGTGTGTGAAGTAAGGGCGCTGAGGCTGCCAGCCCACTTTAGGCTGGCGAGGGCCACAGGCTACCTCCTTGCCCTGTCTTCTGGCTCTGTGATCCTGTGCTTCTGGGTTTTGTGGTTCTCCTAATGGCCCATCCTAGTGGCCAAGCTGCTAGTGGGAGTCTGAGTGTCTGGGCACCTGAGAGGACTAGCAGCAGGAAGGTCAGAGTACCAAGGCTCTTCCCCCTCCTCCAGGGTGAGAGCAGACATAAGTGTGTGGTTATCCTCTTTTCCGCCTCACTCTGTAGGCCAGGGTGGGGCTTCCAGTCTTGCCAAGGAAGAGCCCTGACTCTGGAGGAAGTTCCTGGGAGACACGCCCCTGTCAGCCTCTGACCTGCTGCAGGAATCACCCATGCAGGGCCTGGGATGTTCAGACCTCACTCCTGTGCAGACAGCTGGAGCTGGGGAAGTAGACTTGGTTTCTGGTGTTCTAGGAACTTTGCCACTGATATCCACATCATACTTGGATGACCAGTTTGGGGCTGTGGTCTCCAGGAAGGCTACATGCCAGCCCCTGTGTCTGTCTTAATCATGGCTGTGTCTCCAGTCCCCAGCACTGAACCTGACAGAGGGGATTACCCTGAGAGTAGTGGACTGACGGTTGAGTGTTTGTTCCCCACCCAGATCTGGAGGAAGCAGGACCCTTGGTCTAAGTGCCGGCACACACAGTCCCCATCGGAACAGTCCAGAGCCCTGGGGGCAGGAGGAGGCTTCCACCTGAGGGTCTTTGCTGGCCTTGGACAAGGTGACTTGGGCTGGGGGGTATAAGCAGAGGGGACTGCTTGGCCCCATCCTCCCAGCAGGGCTTCTTTCAGATGCCTCCCCTGGCCCCAGGAGCCTGTGGCCTCCCAGCGCAGCCCTTACTTGGGAAGAGTGTGGGGAGGATGGTGTCTGAGGCCTGAGGGCTAGGAGGCCAGGGAGGAGCTGGGCACCTAGGAGGCGCTCCCTGTCTGAGGCTACTCCTGGTTTGCATGGGCTCTGGACTGATGGACTCCACACCAATTCCCCCTCTTCTCCAGACTCATGTGCTACCTGTAGCCTCCCCTCCCCTGCAGGTCTCCTCCTTTTCTTGCCAGGTGAAAAAGCTCTCTACAGGGTAAAGAAGAGATCCTTCTTTTTGGTTTATCATTTGAACTCTGAAGGATGGGGAAGTCTGTCATTTGAGGGCAACAAATCTATTAGTCATTTTCTCCTTGTGCCTTTGGGGTCATGCTTTAGAAAACTTTGTCCTGCTTACAGTTACAGAAATAGTCATAGAAATACTCTTTGAGTACTTCAGTGTCTTTGTGATTTTCATCAACCCCCTCCCCTCCCATTTCCTTACAGAAAACCGAGTGGCTCTGTCTGAACTGCCAAACTAAGCGGCTACTAGAGGGCAGCCTGGGAGAGCCGACGCCCCTGCCGCTGCCCACCTCACAGCAGCCCCCCTCGGGGGCCCCTCTCCGTGCAGCTGGAGCAGCCCCTCTGAAGCAGAAAGGGCCACAGGGGCTGGGCCAGCCATCGGGCCCCCTGCCTGCCAAGGCCAGTCCCCTGCCCACCAAGGCCAGCCCCCAGGCCAAGCCCCTCAAGGCTTCTGAACCTAGCAGGACCCTGAGCAGTGCCCAGGAAAAGAAGACAGGAATCCCAGCTAAAGCCGAGCCTGGGCCGAAACCACCTCCAGAGACTACCCTGCCCCCTGGGACTCCTAAAGCAAAGACGGGGACCCGGAGGACTGAACCTGCCACGCCTGTCGTCAAGGCTGTTCCAGAAGCCCCCAAGGGTGGGGAGGCAGAGGTCAGTCCCATTCGCTTCCCAGGGACCTTAGCTCTCAGGTGGGATGGTCTAGAGAAGGGCTTGGTTCCTGGAGCAGGTCCCTTGGGGCCACAGAGGTGGTAAGGGATGCCTGGATGAGACCCTAGTGGGCCTGGAGCCTATGAGTTATAGGCTGGTCCTATGTCTGGCACTTGGTTGAATGCTTGGGTGGATTTTGCTACCATTAGATGTAATAAAGCTTCTCTTTGAGAATCTAGGGCTGCTTGGGGTTTTTAAGGCCAGAGAAATGGAAGGTGGTGGGCCCTCCCCTGGGAGGTGGAGGACCCCTTCCTCAGGGCCCTGGGATTGACAGAGAGGGATGGGCTTCTCCAGTGAGCTGTCTGCCATGGGGAGTCAGTGTCTGCTTCTCACCCTGCTGCAGGAGCTGGCAGGCAAGCCTTATTCTCAGGACCTGTCTCGGAGCCCACAGAGCCTCAGTGACACAGGCTATTCGTCCGACGGCATCTCCAGCTCCCAGAGCGAGATCACAGGCGTTGTACAGCAGGAGGTAGAGCAGCTGGACAGCGCAGGGGTGACAGGGCCTCGCCCGCCCAGCCCCTCCGAGCTCCACAAGGTGGGGAGCAGCCTGCGGCCTTCGCTGGAGGCCCAGGGCCCAGCCCCCAGGGGCGAGCAGAGCAAGCCACCCAGGAGCAGTGGTGAGGAGCAGAAACGGAGGCCCCACTCCTTGTCCATCATGCCTGAGGCCTATGACTCCGATGAGGAACTGGAGGATATCTTGGAGGAGGAGGAAGACTCTCTGGAGTGGGGGCGCCAGAGGGAGCAGCAGGACACAGCCGAGTCATCAGATGACTTTGGCAGCCAGTTGAGGCACGACTACGTGGAGGACAGCAGTGAGGGTGGCCTGTCCCCTCTCCCACCCCAGCCCCCAGCCCGGGCAGCAGAACTGACCGACGAGGAGTTCATGCGACGACAGATACTGGAGATGAGCGCCGAAGAAGACAACCTGGAAGAGGATGACGTTGCCTCCTCTGGGCATGGCCTGGCCAAACATGGCACCCAGAAGGGTGGCCCCAGGCCCCGGCCTGAGCCCAGCCAAGACCCAGCGGTGCTGCCCAAGAGACGTCTGCCGCATAACGCCACCACAGGCTACGAGGAGCTGCTCTCTGAGGGAGGCCCAGCCGAGGCCAGCGATGGCACTGGGGCCCTACAGGGGGGGCTCCGCCGCTTCAAGACCATTGAGCTTAATAGCACGGGCAGCTATGGCCATGAGCTGGACCTGGGCCAAGGTCCCGACCCCAGCCTGGAGCGGGAGCCGGAGCTGGAAATGGAGAGCCTGACAGGCTCGCCAGAGGACCGCTCCCGTGGGGAGCACTCCTCCACACTGCCTGCCTCCACACCCAGCTACACTTCGGGCACCTCTCCCACCTCCCTGTCCTCCCTGGAGGAGGACAGCGATAGCAGCCCCAGCCGCCGGCAGCGACTAGAAGAAGCAAAGCAGCAGCGCAAGGCTCGGCACCGCTCACATGGGCCCCTGCTGCCCACCATCGAGGACTCCTCGGAGGAGGAGGAGCTGCGGGAGGAGGAGGAGCTGCTACGGGAGCAGGAGAAGATGCGGGAGGTGGAACAGCAGCGTATCCGCAGCACGGCCCGCAAGACACGGCGAGACAAGGAAGAACTGCGGGCCCAGCGGCGGCGCGAACGCTCCAAGACCCCCCCGAGCAACCTGTCCCCCATCGAGGATGCCTCCCCGACTGAGGAGCTGAGGCAGGCAGCTGAGATGGAGGAGCTCCATCGCTCCTCCTGCTCCGAGTACTCTCCCTCCCCTTCCCTTGACTCAGAGGCTGAAGCCCTGGATGGCGGCCCCACCCGGCTCTACAAGTCAGGCAGTGAGTACAACCTGCCCACCTTCATGTCCCTCTACTCGCCAACTGAGACGCCCTCAGGCAGCTCCACCACTCCCAGCTCCAGCCGGCCGCTCAAGAGCGCAGAGGAGGCCTATGAGGAGATGATGCGCAAGGCCGAGCTGCTCCAGCGGCAACAGGGCCAGGTGGCAGGTGGCCCCTCTCAGCCCACTGGTACCCGGAGCCAGGGTGCCTTTGAGTACCAGGACACCCCCGACCAGGACTATGGCAGGGCTGCACAGCCTGCCCCTGAGGGCACACCGGCCAGCCTGGGGACAGCCGTGTATGAGGAGATCCTTCAGACATCACAGAGCATTACCCGCATGCGGCAGGCCTCCTCCCAGGACTTGGCCTTTGCGGAGGACAAGAAAAAGGAGAAGCAGTTTCTGAATGCCGACAGTGCGTACATGGACCCAATGAAGCAAAATGGCGGCCCACTCACCCCTGGTACCAGTCCCACCCAGCTGGCTGCCCCTGTGTCCTTCTCCACCTCCACCTCCTCAGATAGCAGTGGTGGCCGAGTCATTCCTGATGTCCGTGTTACTCAGCATTTTGCAAAGGAGCCTCAGGACCCCCTCAAGCTTCACAGCTCTCCTGCCTCCCCCAGCTCTGCCTCCAAGGAGGTAGGCATATCCTTTTCCCAGGGCCCTGGCACCCCAGCCACCACAGCCGTGGCTCCTTGTCCAGCCAGCCTGTCACGAGGTTATATGACTCCAACCTCCCCAGCAGGCTCTGAGCGCAGCCCTTCACCGTCTACTGTAGGCCACAGCTATGGACAGACCCCAGCCACTGCGAACTACGGGTCCCAAACTGAGGAGATACCCCAGGCCCTCAGTGGCGCTACTGCCAGTGGACGGGCTGCCAGAGACAAGCCCCTGAGTGTGAGTGATGGCGAGAGCGGCCCCCACAAGGCCTCCCGGGGGTATTCCTACTTCGCAGGCTCCAGCCCACCTCTCTCTCCATCTTCTCCTTCAGAGAGTCCCACATTCTCCCCTGGCAAGCTGGGCCCAAGGGCCACAGCCGAGTTCTCTACACAGACGCCAAGCCCGACCCCTGCCTCGGACATGCCTCGGAGCCCTGGTGCCCTGACCCCAACACCCATGGTGGCTCAGGGCACACAAACGCCACACCGGCCCAGCACACCTCGCCTGGTGTGGCAGCAGCCCTCTCAGGAGGCCCCTTTCATGGTCATCACTCTGGCATCAGATGCCTCCAGCCAGACCAGGATGGTACATGCCAGTGCCTCCACCTCCCCAGTGTGTTCGCCCACTGACACCCAGCCCACCACCCACAGCTATAGCCAGACAACACCTCCGAGTATGTCCCAGCTGCCCCCAGAGCCACCTGGGCCACCTGGCTTCCCGCGGGCACCCAGTGCTGGCGCGGATGGGCCCTTGGCAGTCTATGGCTGGGGCGCCCTCCCTGCTGAGAACATCTCCCTGTGCCGGATCTCCTCTGTCCCTGGAACGTCTAGGGTGGAGCCAGGCCCTAGGCCTCCAGGCAGTGCCGTGGTAGACCTTCGCACAGCTGTCAAGCCTACTCCTATCATCCTTACTGACCAGGGCATGGACCTGACCTCTCTTGCCGTGGAAGCGAGGAAGTACGGCCTTGCCCTGGATCCAATCCCAGGACGGCAGTCGACTGCTGTGCAGCCTTTGGTCATCAACCTCAATGCCCAGGAGCAGACCCATGCCTTCCTCAGCACCGCCACCACCGTGAGCATCACCATGGCCTCATCTGTGCTCATGGCTCAGCAAAAGCAGCCTGTGGTCTATGGAGACCCCTTCCAGAGCCGGCTTGACTTTGGCCAGGGTGCGGGTAGCCCTGTGTGCCTGGCCCAGGTCAAGCAGGTAGAGCAGGCCGTCCAGACAGCCCCATACCGAGGCGGGCCCCGTGGAAGACCTAGGGAGGCCAAGTTTGCCAGGTATAACCTGCCCAACCAGGTAGCACCTCTGGCCAGAAGGGACGTTTTAATCACTCAGATGGGCAGTGCCCAGAGTGTTGGCCTCAAATCGGGCCCAGTGGCAGAGCCTGGTGCCGAACCCCACCGGGCTGCCCCTGCAGAGCTGCGGTCACATGCTGCTCCAGGTGCCAGGAAGCCACACACAGTGGTGGTGCAGATGGGAGAGGGCACAGCAGGCACTGTGACCACACTGCTCCCAGAGGAACCTGCAGGTGCCCTGGACCTCACTGGGATGAGGCCTGAGAGCCAGATGGCATGCTGTGACATGGTCTACAAGTTCCCCTTTGGCAGTAGCTGCACAGGCACCTTCCACCCCACCCCCAGCGCTCCTGAGAAGAGTGTGTCAGACGTTGCCCTACCTGGCCAGAGCAGCGGCCCCTTCTACAGTCCCCGGGACCCTGAGCCTCCTGAACCCCCCACCTACCGGGCACAGGGGGTAGTGGGGCCTGGGCCCCACGAGGAGCAGAGGCCCTACCCACAGGGCCTCCATGGCAGGCTATACTCCTCCATGTCTGACACCAATTTGGCAGAGGCTAGCCTCAACTACCATGCCCACAGGATTGGGCAGCTCTTCCAGGGCCCTGGACGAGACTCAGCTGTGGATCTCAGCTCGCTGAAGCATTCCTACAGCCTGGGCTTTGTGGATGGACGCTACCTTGGGCAGGGCTTGCAGTATGGCTCGTACACAGACCTGCGTCATCCCACAGACGTTTTGACTCACCCACTTCCCATGAGGCGCTACAGTTCAGTGTCAAACATCTACTCAGACCACAGGTATGGCCCACGGGGAGATGCAGCTGGCTTCCAGGAGGCCAGTCTGGCCCAGTACAGTGCCACCACTGCCCGTGAGATCAGCCGCATGTGTGCTGCCCTCAACTCCATGGACCAGTATGGAGGGCGGCATGGCAGTGGTGGTGGTGGCCCTGACCTCATGCAGTATCAGCCCCAACCCGGGCCTGGGCTCAGCGCTCCCCAGGGTCTGGCTCCCCTCAGACCTGGCCTCCTTGGGAACCCCACCTTCCCAGAGGGCCACCCAAGTCCTGGGAACCTGGCCCAGTACAGGCCTACGGTAGGCCAGGGAACAGCAGTCAGACAGCTGCTGCCATCCACAGCCACTGTGCGTGCAGCTGACGGCATGATCTACTCGACTATCAACACTCCAATTGCTGCAACACTGCCCATAACCACCCAGCCCGCCTCAGTACTGCGGCCCATGGTGCGCCGTGGCATGTACAGGCCTTACGTGTCGGGTGGGGTCACAGCTGTGCCGCTCACCAGCCTGACACGCATGCCCGTGATTGCCCCCCGGATACCTCTTGGGCCCACAGGGCTGTACCGATATCCTGCACCAAGTAGATTCCCCGCTGCTTCCAGCATTCCACCTGCTGAGGGTCCTGTGTACCTGGGGAAACCTGCTGCTGCTAAGGCCCCAGGGGCTGGGGGCCCACCAAGGCCAGAGCTGCCAACAGGGGCAGTTCGGGAAGAGCCTCTTTCCACAGCCACCCCTGCTGCCGCCAAAGAGGCTGTAGCAGCCCCACCCCCAGCCCCAGCCCCTCTGGCCAGCCAGAAGCCGCAGGTAGATGCTGCTCCCGGGGGCGGCAGCGGGGCCCTCAGCCGGCCAGGGCTGGAGAAGGAGGAAGCTGCGCAGGAGGAGCGACAGCGGAAACAGCAGGAGCAGCTGCTGCAGCTGGAGAGGGAGCGGGTGGAGTTGGAGAAGCTGCGGCAACTGCGGCTGCAGGAGGAGCTGGAGCGGGAGCGGGTGGAGCTGCAGCGGCACCGTGAGGAAGAGCAGCTCCTGGTGCAGCGGGAGCTGCAGGAGCTGCAGACCATTAAGCACCATGTGCTGCAGCAGCAACAGGAGGAACGGCAGGCCCAGTTCGCCCTGCAGAGGGAGCAGCTGGCACAGCAGCGTCTGCAGCTGGAGCAGATCCAGCAGCTGCAGCAGCAGCTGCAGCAGCAGCTAGAGGAACAGAAGCAGCGGCAGAAGACCCCCTTCCCCGTGGCCTGCGAGGCACCTGGCCGAGGGCCTCCCCCAGCTGCCACGGAGCTGGCTCAGAATGGCCAGTACTGGCCACCCCTGACCCACACAGCCTTCATCGCCGTGGCAGGGCCGGAGGGGCCTGGGCAGCCTCGGGAGCCCGGGCTGCATCGGGGCCTCCCCAGCTCTGCCTCGGACATGTCACTGCAGACAGAGGAGCCGTGGGAGGCAGGCCGCAGCGGCCTCAAGAAGCGGCACTCTATGCCTCGCCTGCGGGACGCCTGCGAGCCAGAGTCGGGGCCCGAGCCCTGCGCGGTCAGGAGGATTGCAGACAGCAGCGTGCAGACAGACGAGGAGGATGGGGAGGGCCGCTACCTCCTGAGCCGGCGGCGCCGGGTGCGGCGGAGTGCGGACTGCAGCGTGCAGACTGATGACGAGGACAGTGCCGAGTGGGAGCAGCCGGTGCGCCGCCGCCGGTCCCGGCTTTCCCGCCACTCGGATTCCGGCTCCGACAGCAAGCATGATGCTGCCGCCTCATCGTCCCCTGCAACCGCTGCTGCGAGGGCCACGAGCAACGTGGGCATCCAGACCATCAGTGACTGCTCTGTGCAGACGGAGCCTGACCAGCTGCCCAGAGTCTCTCCAGCCATCCACATCACAGCCGCTACCGACCCCAAGGTGGAGATCGTCAGGTACATCTCGGCGCCAGAGAAGACTGGACGCGGGGAGAGCCTGGCCTGCCAGACGGAGCCCGAGGGGCAGGCCCAGGGTGTGGTTGGGCCGCAGCTTGTAGGGCCAACTGCCATCAGCCCCTACCTGCCTGGCATCCAGATCGTCACCCCAGGGCCCCTCGGCAGATTCGAAAAAAAGAAGCCAGATCCCCTGGAGATTGGATACCAGGCCCAGCTGCCCCCGGAGTCCCTGTCACAGCTCGTGAGCCGCCAGCCTCCCAAGTCCCCCCAGGTCCTCTACTCACCGGTCTCACCCCTGTCCCCACACCGGCTCCTGGACACCTCCTTTGCTTCCAGTGAGAGGCTGAACAAGGCTCACGTGAGTCCCCAGAAGCACTTCACGGCTGACAGCGCTCTCCGCCAGCAGACGCTGCCTCGCCCCATGAAGACCCTGCAGCGGTCCTTGTCTGACCCTAAGCCCCTCAGCCCCACCGCCGAGGAGTCTACCAAAGAGAGGTTCTCCCTCTACCAGCACCAGGGGGGACTGGGTAGCCAGGTATGGGCACAGGGGCTGGTCCAGGGTGGGACAGGGGTCTCTGTCTAGCCTAGGGGCCCCACAGGGAGGGGTTTCTCCTGGGGTGGGGGTGGAGTCACCTCCAGCTCCAGAGGCCCAGAGGAAGGAGTTGAGGATGAGGACTGGATCTTCCTTGATGCACACCTGGTGAAGCCAGCAGCCTGGCAAGGACATCTGGGCAAATACAGACTCACACACTGGCCCCCACAGCCACCCATCCAGACACTGCTAGAAACTTCAGCCTCTCCTCAGCACTGCCTCTTCACAGCCCATATCTGGTCCAGTCCCTACCGTGTCCCCCCCCAGTCTGGGCCTCTCCCATTCCAAACCTCTACTGTGGATGTGTCCTTAGAAAATCAGTAACATAGACCTGGCTGGGCTGCTCCCTACTCCCCATCCCTGGCCTGGCTTCCATGGCCCCACAGGAAGTCCAAGCCCCTTGGCCTAGCATTCAAGGTCCATCCCAATGGGCTGCAGCATCTCTCGGTCTCATCTTGTCCCCTGTCACTATCTGGCCCTCAGTAAATCTGCTCCCTGTCTGCTCCCCTAGGCAGGGAACCCTGGAACATCAATGTGCCCTTGCCTGTGGCTTTAGTTGCCAATGATATCCTGGGACTGGGTGAGGTAGCCTGCTGTGGGCTGCCATGCAGGGGAAGATAGGAGTTGCAGGGGCCTTCTGCCAAGGATTTTGAGTGCCAGGCTAAAGAGCACGGGCTTTTCTTGTAGGCCCTTGGAGCTTCTGGAGGTTTGGGGCAGGTGAGACAGGCAAGATGGGTATTTTAGAAAGCTTCCTGGGCAGAATGTGGGTAGATAGGCTGAAGGGAAAGACTGCACAGTGGCCCTGGGGAAAGGGGTAGGAACCAGGTATGTTTTCTGGGCGTGATGCAGAGAGGAGAGGGTGAGGCCTCAAGGTGGGGTGGTGGAGGTGATGAGCTTGGGTAATGGAGAGCCCTGGGGTGTGCAGTCCAGAGAGCATGGGGGTGGGATTAGGAGTCTAGGCTGGCAGGGAGTGCAGGCCAGAGAGGCAGGCCGTCCTGGCTCCAGGCCAGGGTGGACACAGAAGTTCCATGGGCCGGCAGTGTGGTGCCATGCCGTGATGAGCCCTCAAGGTGTGCAGCCAAAATAACAAAAGATGAACAATAGAATGAGGAGTTGAAAAAGCAAAATGTATTGTTAAAGGCCCACCCATTGTTCTGAGGCTCTGGGACACACTATCATTTTCTTTGTGACAGATGGTGAGTGTGGGTGGGAGGTTTTTATGTAGTTTCTTGGCAAGGTAAAACGCAAGAAGCCCAATGTCCGGGCCTAGTGTATTTTGGGGATTTGGGTGGTCCATAAAAGCCCAGAGTCCCAGGGCACTCTGGGAAGGCTAGGAACTAGAGACAAAGGACCCAAGGTAGACCTTCCATCACCATCCAGTGATGTGGACCTTCAGGTAATGTGAACGGCAGGTGAGGAGAACTACAGAGAGGGCAGGGTTAGGGAGTCTGGACCAGGAAGCAACACAGCCAGAGACAGGTTGGAGAGGCCCTGCAGGGTAGCTGGTAGTCTCAGAGAGTGGTGGGCTAACAGGGATGTGGAGGGAGCTGGGGGCCAGGCCAAGAGCACAGTCCAGAGAGTTTGGCAGAGGGTGGTATAGGGCTGGGAGAAGAGGGTGGACCAGGCGGCTGAGCTGCATGTCACTTAAAACAGCTGTAGGACGGGGCAGGAAAAGACCCAGAGCCTGCAGTAACTGAGAGTCAGCCTGTGCCCCTTCTCATGATCCTCTGGGGATCTTGGTGGGCACCCAGGGACCACTCCATTCCTGTCCATGGCCCTCTATTGCCCTGGTCCCCACCAGCTTCTAGACCTGAAACCAGAGCCAGACTGTACCGTCCTCACCTCAGGACACTCAGTGGGAGAGAGAGGGTGGCAAGCCCACTGGACATGGGCGGGGTCCTCAGGGCCGCTGTATGCTAAAAGTTCTCAGAGGCAGGCTAGTCCTAGAGACCAGCACAGAGGGGCATCTGCTCCACCCCTCCCCTGCTGCCTGGAGTGCTGGGAGAGAGAAGGCCTGTAAAACGGTCACAGGCCGGTGATGATGTCCACCAGGGGTGGGGGGGGGGGGGGGGGGGGGGGGGGAGGCAGTCCTCAAGACTGCCTGGTGAATCAGAGCACCAACTATATGGAGCCCAGCCTCTGCCCCAACCCAGGCCAGGGCTCTTCTACCTTTGCCCCACCAAGTCACCCACACCTTGGGTCTCAGTGCTGCCCGCCCTTCCCTCTGTCTCAGGTGTCGGCGCTGCCACCCAACGGCCTGGTCCGCAAGGTGAAGCGGACACTGCCCAGCCCCCCTCCAGAGGAGGCTCACCTGCCCCTGGCTGGCCAGGCCCCCCCACAGCTGTATGCAGCCAGCCTGCTGCAGCATGGGCTGGCGGGGCCCACCGCTGTCCCTGCCACCAAGGCCAGCCTGCTCCGGGAGCTGGACCGGGACCTGCGGCTGGTGGAGCATGAGTCCACCAAGCTGCGCAAGAAGCAAGCGGAGCTGGACGAGGAGGAGAAGGAGATCGACGCCAAGCTCAAGTACCTGGAGCTGGGTATCACACAGCGTAAAGAGTCTTTGGCCAAAGACCGGGGTGGCCGTGACTACCCGCCCTTGCGTGGTCTCGGTGAGCATCGTGACTACTTATCAGACAGCGAGCTCAACCAGCTGCGGCTCCAGGGCTGTGCCACTCCTGCCGGCCAGTATGCTGACTTCCCTGTCACTGCCGCTGCTCCTGCCACCCCCTCTGGCCCTACTGCCTTCCAACAGCCCCGATTCCCACCTCCAGCCCCACAGTACACTGCAGGCAGTGGTGGGCCAACTCAGAACGGATTCCCAGCCCATCAACCACCCACCTACCCTGGCCCCGGCACATACCCAGCACCTGCCTTTCCTCCTGGCACCAGTTACCCAGCTGAGCCTAGCCTGCCAAGCCAGCAGGCTTTCCGTCCCACAGGCCATTATACAGCCCAAACACCCATGCCAACCACACAGAGCACTCTTTTCCCAGTCCCAGCTGACAGCCGTGCCCCCCACCAGAAGCCACGCCAGACGTCACTAGCCGACTTGGAACAGAAGGTGCCCACTAACTATGAGGTGATTGCCAGCCCAGTTGTGGCCATGTCTTCAGCCCCACCTGAAACCAGCTATAGTGGCCCAGCAGTAAGCAGCAGCTATGATCAAGGCAAGGCTGCTGAGCTGCCCCGGGCCGGGGACCGTAGTGGCGTGAGCCTGAGCTCAGCCTCCACCTACCCCTCTGACTCCCACTACACCAGCCTGGAGCAGAATGTCCCTCGGAACTATGTGATGATTGATGACATCAGTGAGCTGACCAAGGATAGTATCTCCACTACCCCTGATAGCCAGCGACTAGAGCCCCTGGGGCCAAGCAGCAGCGGGCATCCAGGGAAAGAGCCGGGAGAACCCAGCATCCTTGAGGGGACTGCATTGCCCTGCTGCTACACCAGAGGGGAGGAGGAATCTGAAGAGGACTCTTATGACCCCCGTGGGAAGAGTGGCCATCACCGGAATCTGGAGAGCAATGGCCGACCAGCCAGTGCCCACTACTACAGTGACAGCGACTACAGACATGGAACTCGAGCAGAGAAGTATGGTCCAGGTCCCACGGGGCCTAAGCATCCCTCCAAGAGCCTGGCACCAGCTGCTATCTCCTCCAAACGTAGCAAGCACCGGAAGCAG
This sequence comes from Panthera uncia, assembly GCF_023721935.1. NCBI lineage: Eukaryota > Metazoa > Chordata > Mammalia > Carnivora > Felidae > Panthera > Panthera uncia. The sequence goes on from NC_064816.1 coordinate 17,693,526, forward strand.
GGCATGGAGCAAAAGATCTCCAAATTCTCACCTATCGAAGAGGCCAAGGATGTGGAGTCTGACCTGGCCTCCTACCCCTCCCCTGCAGTCAGCAGCAGCCTAGCCTCTCGGGGCAGGAAGTTCCAGGACGAAATCACCTATGGGCTCAAGAAGAATGTGTATGAGCAGCAGAGGTACTATGGGGTGTCCAGCCGGGACCCAGTGGAGGAAGATGACCGCATGTATGGAGGGAGTGGCCGGTCCCGGGTGGCATCTGCATATAGTGGGGAGAAACTGTCTGGCCATGACTTCAGCAGCCGGGGCAGGGGATATGAACGGGAACGGGAAGCCATGGAGAGACTCCAAAAAGCGGGCCCCAAGCCCTCGTCCCTGAGCATGGCCCATGGCCGGTCCCGGCCCCCCATGCGGAGCCAGGCCTCTGAAGAGGAGAGCCCCGTCAGCCCCTTGGGGCGGCCCCGCCCTGCCGGCGGCACCCTCCCTCCTGGGGACACCTGCCCACAGTTCTGCTCCAGCCACTCCATGCCTGACGTCCAGGAGCACGTCAAGGATGGGCCTCGGGCCCACACATATAAGCGTGAGGAGGGCTACATCCTGGATGACTCCCACTGCGTAGTTTCCGACAGCGAAGGTAATGGCAGCCAGGGGTGATTTCTGCAGCCGCTCAGCACCCGGGGGGCCTGCCCGCCCATGGGGCCCTGGGCCCTGAGATGTCCCAGGGGGGCCTGGCTTGGCGCCTCATCCAGTGGGCTGCTCCACCTGCGCCCTGGCCCTGGTTGTGGGGGGGACGGGCTGGGGGCCTAGTGTTAATTGCTTGTGGCTGTGGTGCCCACTCTCTGGTTTCCTTGCATGGCTTCAGCTGGGCCTCCCCCTGCGGCCAGCCCAGGGGTTGATGGTGTTCTGTTTTTGGTCTCTGAAGCGTATCACCTGGGCCAGGAGGAGACAGACTGGTTTGATAAGCCCCGGGATGCCCGCTCTGACCGGTTCAGGCACCACGGGGGCCATGCAGTCTCCTCCTCCTCCCAGAAGCGAGGCCCTGCCAGGCACAGCTACCACGACTACGATGAGCCCCCCGAGGAGGGCCTGTGGCCACATGATGAGGGTGGCCCGAGCCGCCACACCTCAGCCAAGGAACACCGGCACCACAGTGACCACGGGCGGCACTCAGGCCGCCACACTGGTGAGGAGCCGGGCCGGCGTGCTGCCAAACCACACACTCGGGACCTGGGTCGCCATGAGGCCCGGCCTCACCCTCAGCCCAGCCCTGCCCCGGCCATGCAGAAGAAGGGTCAGCCTGGGTACCCCAGCTCCGCTGAATATTCACAGCCATCCCGTGCTCTGTCAGCATACCATCATGCCTCTGACAGCAAGAAGGGCTCCCGGCAGGCCCACTCGGGGCCCACTGCACCACAGCCAAAGCCAGAACCCCAGCTGCAGTCACAAGGTCGGCAGGCAGCTCCTGGGCCACAGCAATCACAGCCGCCACCATCAAGGCAGACACCCTCGGCAACAGCATCACGCCAGCCACAGACGCAGCAGCAGCAGCAGCAGCAGCAGCAGCAGCTACAGCCCCCTCAGCAGGCCCCAGCGCAGGCTCGGCTGCAGCAACAGGGCCAGCCAGCTACCCGGGGCCCAGCCTCTGCTGCCAGCCAGCCAGCAGGGAAGGCTCAGCCAGGCCCCCCAACAGTCACAGGCTCCCAGCCAGCAGGACCGGTAAGTAGGGCTCCAGTGCATGGATCCTACCCAGGGTGTATACTGCGGCCGCAGCTTGGACGTGCCCTTGGTTCCAGGCTGGGCACGGGCAGAATCCACGGACAGTATCTGAGCTATGGGTTCTGTGTTGCAGCCACGGGCAGAGCAGGCAAATGGCTCTAAAGGGACAGCTAAAGCACCCCAACAGGGGAGGCCTCCTCAGGCCCAGCCACCACCAGGACCTGGACCTGCAGGTGAGCCTGTATTTTGGTGCCCTCGGCCACGGCCCAGAATTCCTGGTCTGCCCTCTCCCTACACCCATGGGCGTCCTGAGCTCCCCTGCACTGCCACCCGCACTGCTCCCTGCGAAGGTGCCCAGGGGGCTGCAGACCTTTGCAGTAGGAAACAAGCTTGGGGTTAGAATGAGCCAGTTGGGGTCACCAGCACTGGGGACTTTGGGCCCAGGCAGCTCTGGTCAGGGAACCTGAGTACAGGGCCAGGACCACAGCTTCTTACTGTCTCTTTCCTTCCCCTTCTCTCCTCCCATCTGTCTTTCCATCCTCCTCTTCTCCTTCCTTGCTTTCCTCAACTTCCCTTTTTCTGCCTCCTCCAACCCCTTTCCTTCATGTTCTCTCTCTCTCTCTCTCTCTCTCTTCATTTCTCTCTCCTCCCCCTCACTCTCCCACCTCACAACTGCCTGTATTCAGATTCCCTCAGGGCTGCTCTCCCACTCAAGCCTGTCTCCTGATGGTGGTTTCTTTCCCCCTAGGCGTGAAGGCCGGAGCCAGGCCTGGAGGGACCCCAGGGGCTCCTGCCGGCCAGCCAGGCGCTGATGGTGAGAGTGTGCTCTCCAAAATCCTCCCTGGTGGGGCAGCAGAGCAGGCTGGCAAGCTGACAGAAGGTAGGCACTGCCTGCAACCAGGTCCATGGTGGGCGGCAGCTCCAGGGCCCTACTCTGGCAGAGGTTACGTCTGGGAAATGATTCCAGGCTCGGTCAGCCAGACATAGGCCAGCCTGAACATCCACCTGCTGCTGCCCAGTGGCTCTCTGGGTGGTCCTTGCCCCTTGGGGTGGGCTTGGCTTCACTGTGCCAAATGGCCCCAGCTAAGAGGGAGTCTAGTCCAATTTCCTGATGCCTCTCTTCTTTTTCTTTGTCACAGCTGTCTCTGCTTTTGGCAAAAAGTTCTCCTCATTCTGGTGACCATGCCCTGCAGGGTAAGTATGGGCTGCCTGTACCTGCCTCCCTTTGCATGGGGGTTCCTGAGGAGTCCTCTAGCAGGAGTCTGGTCTTTAGCAGTGGTGATGTGGCCAGAGCTGCAGTATTCTCTCCTGTGAGTGTGGGAGGAGGAAGAGGAAAAGGAGGAACCCAACGCATAGAGGCCTTAATGTGGGGCCAACTCCATAGGGGTCCTGGGAAAGGGAAGCTAGGGCCAACACTCCCTTGTCCTTCTCCACCACGCCTACCACCCCTCCCGGGGCTCTCACAACTTTGAACTGGCTTTAGTTTGTAGGTAGGGCCCCCTGGGATACAGCTCCTCCTCAACCTTTCTCTGTAAATGCTCCACAGGCTCTTGAAGAGACGAAAGGAGATGATATCATTGCTGTGGAAAAATCTCTGGAGTCAGAGGCCTGGGCACAGCTCTGGACTCTGCGTATAACAGTGAGTGTCAGGTCCAGGGTAGGGCGGGGCAGAGGAAGGGGTGAAGGTCCAAGGCCTGGCTGACCAGACCCATGTAGCTCCTACAAATGTGAGCTGGGAGGAGGCTGGTGGACTTCCTTCAGCTGTGATGGGCCTCGCAGCTACCCGAGGGCCAGAGACGACCAAGCTAGCTGAGATGACTCAGGCAGTAACCTCAGGGAAGGACCCAGCAAAGCCAACCGTCTCCCACAACTTCGGGTCTTCGTTCTGGGCACTGATTCCAAAGCCGTTTCCCTGAGGCCTCGTGCTGGTGACTTTGCTCCAGACAGTCTGGTGAGGCCTGAGTCCCCAATGCTGCAGACCGTAGTAGCCATGAGCATGAACTTAAAACACTGTTGGCTTTCACAGGCTGAGCTCATGACCTGCAAGATGGAAGAGCAAAATGAGAAGTGAGGCAGACAGGAAGAGGACAGAGAGGAGAGGGAGGTCACTGGACAGGCAGTCTCAGCCCCTAGCCAGGTCAGCCCAGGGAGAGAGTGGAAGGGCCTCTGCGCAGGGGCCATGGCTCTGCCTGGACTGCAGTGGCCAACACGGGATGAGAAGCCTTCTCCTGGAACCCTCTCTGGTCCCAGCCCAGCCTCTGTGGCAGAGGAGGAGGTAGCGCATCATCCAGGATGGCAGGGAGGGTAGCCTGGCTAGTGGTGCTGCTCGCACTGCTCTGTGCACGGCCAAGGGCCACCTTCTACCATTCCATAACCCTGGGACCTTCTCCCTCCCCTTCCTTCACCGCCTCTCAGGTTAAGAGTTTAGAGGTTTGTGTGCTTCTTGTGGTGAGCAGACAGGTGTGTGGCAGGGCCAGAGAGTCAGCGAACAAATCACAAGGGAGCCCAGGCCAGGGCTGCTTGTAGGAAGGAGTTGGGTGTAGTGGCAGAAGAGCTGCCTGTCTCTGGAGGAACAGTGGGGGCCCTAGAAACGTCTGGTCTCTCATCCACTTACCCGTTTATTCCACAAATGTTTGTCAAGTCCTAGGCAGGTGCCAGGCCCTGTTCCAGGTGCGAGGGATACAGCAGGAGATAAAACCAGGTCCCTGCCCTCCAAAGTGGACAGTCCATTTAAGGGGGACAGAGAAAAAATAAGTTAAAAAAAAAAAACACTAAAGGTTAAAAAGGTAATTTCTGAAGGTGGTAAGTGTTATGAAGCCAGTGAAGCAGGGTTGTGGGGCAGGGGGTCTGCTCTAAAGAAAGCAGTCAGTGTGAGGTAAGGCTTGAGGCGGGATGATGTTGGGATGGGACAGGTGGGCCTTCAGGCCAGACAAACGGCCAGCAGAGCCAGAACTACAGCAAGGGGAGAGGCGGTCAGGGTGAAGTCTGAGGGGGTGAGAGCCAGCTCGGGTGGGCTTTGTAGGCCAAAGTAAAGAGCCTGGAATTTATTTTAATTACAGTAGCCACAGTGCAGCACCCCCAGCGTTCTTCCTGCCTTCACCCCACTACAGCGGGCTCCCTGCTGCTTTCCCGCCCAGCTGGATGTTTCCTTGGAGTTGCCCTAGAACAGATGTGAAATCAGAAATTGTGCTGAAGGGAAGGAAGGGCAGCCCATGGGCTGGGTTCACGGCAGAACCTACCTTGGGTTTAGGGCTAGGGCTGTGTCACTGAGGAGCGAAAGGAACCACGGGCGTGGTTCTATTCTGCGTCCTGCCACACAGCCTGGGTGGGCCAGTGACACCACTAACTTTGTAGTTAAAGGAATCTCCCTCAGGTTCTGGTATCTGGCTAATGATTGGGCCACACGGCCAGCACTTCTCTGAGTGCCCATCTCCTGGTGTCTTCTATGGCCATTTCAGAAGCGGGCTGGGAGAGGTGGGCCATTTTAAACAAAATCCCATCTCCCTCACGCTCAAGCAACTTATGTTATATTCAAGAAATGTCCCTTCCTGCCACCTGGATACTCCTTGCTTCCTGTCCTTGTCTTCGTGACCTCAAAATTGCCCAAGCACCCATCTCCCCAAGACTCAATGGGTAGGGACCCCCTGGGTGAGGAAAAGTTGGTCCATCAGCACATGGGCAGATCACCAAGAGGAGGGCAGGGATGGAAAGCAGCTGTCCACAGCTCTTGACAAAATCCTTCTTTCTTTCCTTCTTTCCCCCTTCCTCTTTTTCTCCTCTAAGCATCTGCAATCTGGCAAACCCTTGGCCCAAAGACTCACACCAGGTGGGACGTGGCAGGCAGGCCTCCGTTGAGAACGGGATGTTTTCTAACAGCAGCTGTCTGGGTGAAGCATCTGCTGGACACGTTGAGACCACTGGCCCCGGGGGACCCGTGATTGTCTTTCCAGAGACACTGCTGTCCTCAGGGCGCCACCTTCAAGGAATAGCCTTCGCTGGGAGGGAGGAGCCCTCTCCGGACACCCTGCCACCTCGGCAGTCCTGCTGCTCTTCCCACAGCCGCCTTTCTGCGGCCCGGCCAGCCAGGCTTCCTATGCGTTATACACAGAGTTTGGGCACAGGCTGCCTCTTTTTGACGGACGCTGCCCTCCCTCCACGATGCCAGAAGTTTTTCCACAGCCTTGGAGAGGGGCTTCGACTGAGGGCTGGGGGCCCCGGGCTCCGTTTCCTTCACATTCCAGCTGGCCCGGATCCCTCTGTGGCCACAGGGCCCTGCTCCCCTCACCCTGCCCTCTGGGTGACATCGGAGCAGACTTCCATGTGGCCAGCATGGGGTTGGGAGAACTTTACAAATATTAGGACCTAACACTGTCTCATCGCTGAAATAAGAGGCCATAGCACCGAAAAGCAGCGTGGGCACTGGCTGAGGCTTCTCCCAGCCCATGGGTGGCAGCATGCTAGCACGCCTGCCACCATCTCAAAGCCATCCGCCCCCCCCCCCCCCCCCCCCCCGAACTCCCCAGCCATTGTGAGCATCCCAGCGACACCGCCATCATCTTGAGCAGCCAGCTCCTTGTTCATACACCTGGGGATTTCTTTTGATTTCAAGAACAGCCTTAATCATTTCAGTTTGATTTACGTGTATACCTCATAAGCAGTTTTCTTTTGTTTCTCTTTCTCCCCCTTCTTTTTCTCTGCTCGCTTCCTTGCCTCTCCCCTCCACCACCACCTGTGACCGATGGTTTGGTTTCCTCTCTGCTCTGCCCCTGATCAGCACAGGGAGAATGTTGACTCAGAAGCAATAGGGGGCAGCAGGCCACCAAGAGCACAACCCCAGGGCGAGGTCTAGGAAGGCCCCTCAGCCCACCTCTGTTTACTGTGCAATCCAGTCCTTCTTAAGCCATCACCAGTGGGCATGCTCAGAGCAGAGGGGCCAGGGCTTCTGCCATGCGAGGGCAGGGCCCAGAGCCCTGTGCTGGGGAGTATGGCACCGTCCACCCACCTGGCGTACTGGGCGGCATTCCTCCCCAAGGCCCTTACCTTGGGGGCCTCCCTTCCTCTTGGGCACCCCCACCAGTCTCATCTCTAACGTTCTATGCAATGAAATATAAACCCTCAAAGACAACTGTTAATATTTAATAAATTCCATGTTATGTATAAGGAGTTAATTGCAAACATGCAATTGAGAAACTGGATAGATAAGCTCATATCAAACACCGCCCCCCCCCCGCCCCCTGCTCCCACTGTGTGTGTGAAATTCTCAGTCTGTGGCATGTTTGACCTGTGGCAGGACTCGCTGCTGCCAGGTGAGTCACCGCCTGTCCTGCAGTGGAGCATGCACAGCTCGCAGCCTTTTTGCACGATTTCATCCATTTTAACTGCTCCACCCTCTTGCTTGGGAGTTCTTTTTGCCTCAGAACCTCTCCTTCAGGAGTGCTTCTAGCTGACTTCTGCACGAGCTAGTGAGGACCTGCTGGAATTGTTGCCTGAGCGTGCAGGCTGCGGGGCGGGCAGAGCAGGGCCTCGCACACCTTGCAGGTTTCTCGGACCAGGATAGCAGGTGAAAAGAAGCCTTTGGAGTAGACATGCTGCTGCAGCCCACACAGGAGTGTGTGGGTGAACATTCTGAAGGTTTGCTGTATGATTTCCATCTGTAAGTCACTCCCCCTCTTATCCCATCCCTGAGCCAGAGGCGTCTGGCCACCCCTTTCAGTGGGACATGGCTCAGGCACAGAGCTGGGCTGTGTCTTTGGCCAGAGACACAGAGGCAGGGTCTGGCTATGTCCTAGGGACCCCAGATCCTGACTGTACCTGCTCCGTGCCTCTTCTTTGTAGCTCGGGGGGGCTCCAAGGTCTGTGAGCCAAGAGATCTAGGCTGGGACAAGGGGATCAGCAAGTGCTCAGTAAGAGCTAGGTCTCTGGCACTTGTGGCAAGGACAGCTAACAATGTCATCTTGGACCAGAGCAGGTGTTCACATAGACACTGGCTTCACGCTGAGTTTCTTGGGAAGCTTTTCAGTAGCAAAATTCACAGAAGGTTCTTTTGTGACCCTCTTTCCATCTGTCTCCAGGACCTAAACTCCCTGCCCCCCTTCATCTCTAAAGCCCAAGTATCGCACTGCTTGTCAGCTTCCCTGTGACTGAGCCTCGAGGCCTGGCCTTCCTCCAGTTTGCTCTGGTTTGCACCATGCATTTCTCAGGGGTCCACATTTCTCATACTTTCCTATAAGGTCTACACAGCCCTTCAGAGGGGGATCCTGGCTTACCTCTGGCAGCTGTGGATGGGGCAGGAGGCTGTTGACCTCTGTTTTGGGCCTGTGACCCTGGTCCTCCTGGATTTGGGCTTCGCCCATCCCCCAGGACACCTGCCTCATCCCAGAGATCAGGCCTGGGCTGTAAGAGCCCCATCTGAGCAAGGGCTAAGGGAGGCCACTATCCATCACCTTTGACTACCCAGGGCCAAGTCCGTGTGGGGATGTGCCTGTGGCTGGACATATGGGGGACCAAGGCAGTAATCCTTCCCACTAAAGGCCAGGGGGTGGGACCAGGAACAGGGAGCAAGCAGGGAGAGGACAGCAGGTCAGCCTCCATCGGGCCCAGTCTTAGGCTCTACAATGTTGACTTTTCAGCAAATTTCCTTTGTGACCAAGCCTTCTGAGTTTGAAATTTCTGACATCTGCCACTCCCCACTGTACCCCCAGGACACATCTGTATCCATCACCCCTTGTGAAGGTGGCTGGAGCAGGCCCCTCTGGGCCACAAGTGTCCCAGCCCTTGTGTAGATGCAGCTGTGACTCTGGAGGCACTGCAGCCAGAGACGGAGGGACCAGCATTTGGTACCTTGGCAGTGGGGGGGGGGCATCGAGCCCATCTCCAAATGGGCAGAGTTTCTGGGATGTGGTCTAGGCCTTCTCCATACCTGCCTCCCCAGTGTCATGAGCAAGGGCATTGTGTCTGCCCACTCCAGGGCCTAATGCACTCACTTCACAGCGACAGTCCCCTCCCACCCACCCACTTAGTCCTTGGGAAGAGAATGTGGTCTCAGGGCCCATGATGAGAGGGCAGCAGTGGCAGTAACTATGGCCTGTCTTGTGGAACCTATGTGGAGTTTTCTAGGCAGATCCTTTGCCATGGCAGCATGGCCCTTCCCCTGCCCTCATGCCACCCTCCCCCCATCTGTAAATACTTGTCATCGTGGACTCCGACAGGGTCAGAGGGACAGGCCTGACCAACTGAAACTCCTCAGAGATATCATCTCTGTCTCCCTGGGTACCAGCAGCCCTGCTGCCATGTGCACTGGGGTGGCGCTGGAGAGCCATGGAAATCGTGAGATAACTGTGTGTATGCATGTGAACAAGCGTGTGAATGTGTATGTGTGTGCGTGTCTGCCCCACTCAGCCTCTGGGATCAAATCAGCTCCTGCTCTCCAAGCGCAGTGCCCTGGAGAGTGGTGGCTGCCCAAAGCCTTTTCTCTGCTAGCTTCTATGTCTTGTTTTTGCTTTCCCCTCACTCCTTCCCTCCCTCCCTTCTTGCCTCTCTCCCTTTCTTTCCTTCTCTCCTTGGAGGGGGGGAAGAGTGCTGTACAAAGTGAAACAAACAAGTTTACAGTTGTAAGTGCAATGACCCGAGTCCTCCACATGACCTTGTGAATTGTGTGCCGTCCTCCTGTGCTCTGTGAGAACTCGTGGTACTTCAGTGTCCCTCCCCCTGTATTGTGACAAGGTAATTCTGTGGTATCAGAATAAAAGGACTTGATATAAACAACCTACAGACTGTCTCTGGGATGGTTTCTGAAATGGTAAGGCTTAGCCAGAGGAACAAAGCCTCAAACTTGTGACAGTCCTGTTTACAGTTAAAGGGAGAAGAGTAAAAGGGGTATGTTGTAGAAGTGTTGGCAAGGCCACAGCTAAGTCTACACCAAGCTGGCCAAAAACAACGGGTCCTCCACAAACATGCTCAGGGCAGGTCCCAGGTTTGGACCTGGAGGGAGCAGTTAGTTCACTGTGCAGGTGTTGAGGGATGGTGCCTCCAAGGCGGGTGTGTCCAGGCTGTGCCTCTTTCTGGCCCCGGTTCCTGGTTAGCCAGGTGAGCAGGTGCTGCCCCCTGGTGCTGCCAACAAGCACCACACCTATCTACCTTGCTATGTCTACTCCCAACCCCTCAACTTTTGCAGGCTGCCAGACCTTAGTTCTTTCCCAACAGCATGGGTGAACCTCCTTACTAGAGTAACCCAGAGCTGCTAGAAAATTCTTAAGATACAGATAAAGGAAAAGAGTATCAGCCTCACCTCTGACCTTCCTCCAGAGTTAGTATGTTAACATGTCCTTACTTCCTGTTTTTCTTTTTCATTTTAAACAGAAGCCAGAAGGTGCAGTACCTTCTGTTTTCTAGCCTCCTGTTTATTTCTACATGTTCATCCCAGGTACTTAGACGTTTATTCTCCAATGCCCAGCCTCCAGAGAGTTGCATGATGAATTTATAGCCAGTCTATAGTACACACCCTGAAGGCTGGGCACCATGGTCCCGGTTTTCCTTAAAATAATAAATAACACTGTGGTGAACATCTTAGTTTTCAACCTTTCCACTCAGCTTGGTGGCTGCAGTCACTCTTTCCTCTCAGTTCTGGCCTTGACAGGCTTGTACATACTCGGTGGTCACAAGTGTAAGTGGCCTCAGAAAGTAGGGACTGTTCTTACTTAACTAGTCCAGTGTGGTTGATGGGGAAGGGGAAGCTGCAGTCCAGGCAAGTGGGGATCTCAGAGGCAAGGCAGAGTGCAGGAAGCCTGGTCCCTGAGGTGTGGAAGACCACCCAGGCTCAGGGTATATGGAGTAGGGGACATCGCTACTAGCCTGACTGCTGCCCAGTCTCTCCCGCCCTCCTCTGCCATCATAACCCACCCAGTCCCGTGCCACTGCGCTGAGGGAGCCTACCTACCCAGGTTCTCCTGTCCACGGGAAGTTTTCTGGTTCTGGGTGCGGCCCGACCCCCATCAGGCCCTCTGCACCCAAAAGTTTTGGATGAGGCCTGGGGAGGTAAGATCCACCCTCTCATGATCCCCAGTAAGGTGCCACTGAGCAGGGCGGTTGAGGGCTGCAAGGACAGATAGCTCTTAGAGTAGGCCTGGTGGCCGATAAGCCCAGGCGACACCGGGAGAGCTCAGCATCCGCCCTTCTTTAACCCGCACCCCAGGGCTCTGCGCGCTCCGCCAGAGGAGTGCACCTCGGTCCTTCTCTCCGCATCTACCTGGGAGCCCCTCCAGAACAGGGACTGGTACCTGCTGGTGAATGTTTGCTAAGTAATGGACCAGGAGGAACAGTCAGCCCCAGGGCCGCGGAAGATGCCTGCTGGGGCCAGCTTCAGCCTCTACCTCGCCTCTCCTGGACACGCCCTCTTCGCCTTTTCGTGAATCCGACCCTTATTTGGCTCTGCCCCGTCCCGCCCCGCCCTTATCTTCAAAGATCTGTTGATCCGCGTCCCCCCACCCCCCCAAGGCCCTGTCCTTCTTAGGGCCCACCCCCGTCCGACCCAGCTTCTTTCACCTCACTGGCTATTCCCGACTCAGACCTCACCTCCTCGCTCGAGCCACGTAACTGCTCACAGGCCCCGCACTGCCTACAGACCGATCCTGTATTCCGTTTCCTAGAGCCAGCCCCTCTACTCAGAGACTTCATTTCCTCCTCTCCTAGTACCAGGTCTGGGATTTGGCCTCAGACCAGTTCGCCCTCCCGGAAATGCCTGTTCCTTTCCTCCAGATGCCTGCCCCCATGCTCCCGGACTCCCGGGTCCAAAGCTCAGACGACTCACTCACAGAACTCGCATCCTCACCCTTGAGGTTCCGCCCCTCTGCTTAGGGTCCTCGCCCATTCGTCAGAACCCCCGCCCCTCCCACTATGCTCAGTGGCTCAACAGGCGGGGCCGTTCCTGGCTCCGCCCCCCGGAGCCTCACTTCCGGGCGCCAGCACTCACCGCCCCGTCCCGCCCCGGCGGCCGAGCGGTATCATGGAGCGCCAGGTGAGGGCTCGGCCCGCGGTGCCCGTGGCCCCTGCAGCCCGAGCCGGGCCTGACCCTGGTGTGTCCCCTGCGCAGGTGCTGCTGAACGAGCCCGAGGAGGCGGCGGCGCTGTACCGGGGTCTTAGCCGCCAACCCGCGCTGAGCGCCGCCTGCCTGGGCCCGGATGTCACCACGCAGTACGGGGGCCGCTATCGGACGGTGCACACCGGTGTGTGTATGGAGGGGAATCGAGTGGCAGGCCCATTCCGGGGCCGTGCGCTCGCGTGGAGAGAAGGGAGATGTGGAGGGCTTTATGCTTGACAGTGCACACGAGTGTGTGGGAGAAGACGGGGCTTGGAGAACGTGGACTTAGGGGTGGGAGGGTGCACCCCTCAGAGGACCCTACATACAGGTGTATGGGGGACGCTGCTCGGTGTGTTCTGGCATGGTGCCCTTGATTGCATGAGTTGAGCGTGTGGGAGTAGAATTCAGACCGGGATACATGGTGTGGGCCTTATAGGCTCACCCCCTCAACCTATCCCCTACACGTGCCAGGCTCCTGTCAAGTTCTAGAGTGGAGGTGGTGGCTACTGGGAGCAGTAGTGATTTCTCTCTTGACATGCCATCGGCTCAGGCCTACACCTGAGTTGTGGCCAAGTGTTGTCCATCCTGCATCCAGGATATCTGGAGACAGACTGGGGAGGTGGGCTGGGCTTTCCTAGGGTGGGGGCAGTGTTGAGAGGAGCCTGTACTGGGACTGGTCAGTCTTGTTAGCAGTCTCATGCCTGTCCTCACAGAGTGGACACAGAGGGACTTGGAACGCATGGAGAACATCCGATTTTGCCGCCAGTACCTGGTGTTCCACGACGGGGATTCAGTGGTGTTCTCAGGGCCTGCAGGCAACAGTGTGGAGACCCGCGGGGAGTAAGTTTGAGGGAAGAAGCTTGTGGGCAAAACCATAGCCATCTGCAAACCTTTTATGAAAGCCTTGTGTACCATGTGTCTTGGTGCAGGTAGGGCCCTGAAGGGAGGCCAGGAGCCAGGTTCTTGCCCCTTGTAAGCTCAGTAACATGGCCTGATAAGCACTGGAGGCTTTGTCCACATTTGGGCCCGGACTAGAGCCCATGGAGCTTCAGGGAGGCTGGGGAGAGTACAGCCTCTGCACCAGGCAGGAGAGGCAAGGCCAGCTGCCGTGGTGGAGCTAGAAGGGCTGCAGGGGCTGATGTGGGACCAAAGTGTCAAGAATCTTGTCTAAGAGGTTGTGATCAATAAGGGGGCAGGATGGGGCTATCACTGTATAATCCCGAACTGCTACCTGTGTTCTCTTCAGGCTGCTGAGCAGAGACTCTCCTTCAGGCGCCATGAAAGCTGTGCTGCGCAAGGCTGGAGGCACGAGCCCTGGGGAGGAGAAGCAGTTCCTGGAGGTGAGTCTGCATGAGACCAGGTCGTGGGCAACTGGGGGCTCAGTCCCACAGATGAGGTTCTGTTGTGGGGGGGGGGACAGGTAACCTGATGCCCAGATGTCCTCAGGTCTGGGAGAAGAACCGGAAGCTCAAGAGCTTCAACCTGTCGCTGCTGGAGAAACATGGGCTTGTGTATGAGGACGGTGAGACAGCTGGCTGGTGAGCAGACAGGGTGGACAGGAGGAGCAGCCATAGCCCAGGGCTCCCCCTGATCAGCCTTCCTTGCACCCAGACTGCTTTGGCTGCCTGTCCTGGTCGCACTCGGAGACACACTTGTTGTACGTGGCAGAGAAGAAGCGCCCCAAGGCTGAGTCCTTCTTTCAGACAAAAGCCTTGGACATCAGTGGCAGCGATGATGAAATGGCCAGGCCGAAGAAGCCAGACCAGGCCATCAAGGTGCTCGTGTTCAATGGCCAGTCCAAGAAGGCCCTTCTGGGCAGCCTAGGGCTCAGCGTGCTCCCTGCCCACATTGTGCCTGCCAGAACTGGTGGGGGGGGGGGGTGCTGGCTTCTAGGGGGCAGGCAAGACAGGCTGGGCATTGACTGTCTTGTGTTCTTAGGGGGATCAGTTTGTGTTTTACGAAGACTGGGGAGAAAACATGGTTTCCAAAAGCACTCCTGTGCTCTGCGTGCTGGATGTTGAGAGCGGCAACATCTCTGTGCTTGAGGGGGTCCCTGAGAGTGTGTCCCCTGGACAGGTTAGCACTGACTTGGCCTACCCCACTCCTGGAGTCTGGGGGGCCCTGCTTGAGCCACTGCCCCTTGTTCACACTTGCCCTGGGGTTTTGTTTACAGGCATTCTGGGCCCCTGGAGACACAGGTGTGGTGTTTGTAGGTTGGTGGCATGAGCCCTTCAGGCTGGGCATCCGCTTCTGCACGAATCGCAGGTGAGGAAGCAGAGCAGGACAGGGGGCCTCACAGCTCAGGCTGGTTCTGAAGCTGAGTGTCTCTCTGGTGGTTCCAGGTCAGCCCTTTACTACGTGGACCTCACCGGGGGTCAGTGTGGTAAGTGCTGGTGCCCACCTGTGCTTTGTTGACACACGCTGGCCTTGCCAGCCTGCATGATGCTCACATTTTCATCTGGTCTAGAGCTTCTCTCAGATGACTCTTTGGCTGTGTCCTCTCCCCGGCTGAGCCCAGACCAGTGTCGCGTCATCTACCTGCAGTACCCATCTCTGGTCCCCCATCATCAATGTAGTCAGCTATGTCTGGTGAGCTGGAGGTGGGCGGGGAGTGGTCAGCAAGAGGAAGGGATGGTGGATGAGAGCAGAAGGGTCAGCTTCATCTCCTCATGGGCCCCTCATGGGCACCCTTCTGTCCTGGGTGCCGTGATGGTGTGAGTTTTGCCTGTCTTCCCAGGGCCAGTCCCTGGAGGCTAAGCGTGCTGGCATGGGGGGGGGCTTTGCTGTCAGGACTCACCACCTTGGAGCACCCTCTGTCTACGAGAATGCTCCTCCTTTTTCTTCTCATCGGCCAGGCTCTGCAAGGGGCTAGGATAAAGTGTGCAGTTAGAGTCTTAGTCCTTCCCCAAGAAGAGTTCTGGGCTCCCTGTGAAAGTCAGAGGCCCCTCCGGATGTCTGTCCAGGTCACCAGAAAGGAGATACATTGGGCTTGTCTCAGGTCCTCCCCCCCCCTGAGGCTACCCAGGGTTATCAGAGAAGAGGATGGGTACAGAGCTCTGTGCCCTCAGGATGCTGCCAGTCCCTTGGTGGGCCTGACCAGGGTGTTCTCTTGCAGTACGACTGGTATACCAAGGTGACTTCAGTGGTGGTGGACGTCGTGCCTCGGCAGCTGGGAGGTAAGGGGTGTGTCTTTGGGTGGATGCAGTGAAGCCTGCAGTTCTGTTTTCCCTCCATCTGTCATTTGCATGCAGGGCCAGCTGCCTCAGCTCTTCTTTCCTGGGTTCCGTCTGAAGTATCTGAAGTATCCCTCCCTGTTGGGCCAGCCCCATGACCAGCCTGCACAGGGAGTGGGGCCATCACCATAGGGAGCGGTTCTGATAGAAGGAAGCCAGCTGGACCAAAGCTGAGATCAGAGTGGCCCAGGCTGGCAGGGGATTTAGATGGTTTCATCCCCGTGCTGCATCTCCTCGGTAGACCTTATGTTTCCAGTGGCTGGTTAAATCCTCTGTTCCAGTGGGGTCTCAGAAAGTGCACTAGGTTGGAATGTCCTACTTGAAATGCTCCAAGCTCAAGGGTACTGCATTGTTCCACTCCCAGTCCCCACCCTAGCGTTTGTCCCATCCAAGCCTTTGAGTCAGTGGGGTCTCTGGGTGGGTAGCTCTTGGCCAACAGGGTCTGGTCACAGTCTCAAGTGTTCACTGCTTTGTTTGGGATCCTGAACCATCCCAAGGACCTGAGGGGTTATAGTCTCTTTGTTCAGGACACCTGCTCAGTTCCAGGGGTCCAGTGAACAAGATATGTTGTCTTTATCTTCTTTTGGGGTTGCAGGGATACAGTGGTGGGGATCTGGTCTGAATCCCAGCTCTGTTCCTTATTAGCTATGGGTCCTTGGGTAGTGTCCTCACCTCTTTGAGCTTCATTTATTATCTGTGTGGGGATGGATCTGTGCTTCTTTATAGCATTGTAGTGAGGGTTAAATGAGTGATATTGAAGTATGGAATTTATTCAGCCCTCTTTGCCAGGCACTCTGCTAAACACCATAATGGACAGAAAGGTGTCATCTTGGTTGCAGCACTTGGTCCCTATCAGAGACCCAATAAGAGCAGTTCATAGGAGAGCCAGTGCTTTTCTTCCAAGCAGCTATGGTTTCTCTCAGAAGCTCTTGAACTCTGCCTCTCCTGGGTCCTCAGAGGTGTCCACCCCCAGCCCCCTCTCAGGCACCCCCTCATCACCTAGGGTATCCCCATGTGTAAGACTGCCATCCTGTCACAGCTGCAGGGGCCTCTTGTGAATTCCTCAGCAGCCCAGCCTGCCTCATAGTCTTGACCTCCCATACCTCCACTGCCAGATATAGCCCTCAGCCCTCCCATCTTTGCAGAGGACTTCTCTGGGATCTACTGCAGCCTTCTGCCTTTGGGATGCTGGTCAGCTGACAGCCTGAGAGTGGTTTTTGACTCAGCTCAGCGTAGCCGGCAGGTAAGGGGCCCTGTGTTGAGAGGCAGACTCTCTGACCAACCTCCAGGAGCCCTGGGCCTGGGGCATAGCATATGCACACTGCTAGCTGGAATTCCTAGCCATAAGGTCTTGCGAGTCCCTTCCCTGCCTGCCCCTGTCCTGGACTTACTTTTTCTTGAGGAGGCTGCTGTCTGCCCTGGTGCCCCACGACAGAACCCTTGGCCTTTCCTCCTGAGGCAAATGTGTGATTCCCCTTCTCCCAGGCATTTCCAGCTGGAGAACAAGGGGGCTGCCACTAGGGTGGGTCCCCAAACACTATACAGGGAACTGACAGAGATGGGACAGAGGCTTTCTCCCAGGAATTGGGTGGGGACACCTACAGTGTGCCAGACTTTTGAGTGTGATATCATTTGTTCCTCGTGCTACTTCAGGGGCTCGGAGGCATTCCTTGCCTTGCCCAGAGTCAGGCAGCAAGTTGTGATGGGGCTGGGATTTGAGTCCAGGCCTTCAAGCCACTACTTACTGCACTGAGGAGCTGTTGCCATAATTGCTTACAGCCCTGCCCTGGCCCACAGGTCCCTAAGAGAGGAGGTGGGAGAGGGACTCATAGGGCTCTTGGATGTGGTGCCACATGTGGGCTCCCCTTTGCTTCAGGACCTGTTTGTTGTGGACACCCAGATGGGCACTGTGACCTCCCTGACAGCTGGTGAGCAGGGCTGGTGAGCAAGCCAGCCAGGCCAGGGGTGGGACTGGGACTCCAGCACATGGGGCAGTAGTGGCACTCTGGGCCACTCTGCACCGCTGGCTGTTCTGCAGCCTTTACTGCATCTCTCAAGGACCCTGACCATGCAGAACCTTCCCAGCCAACAGACTGTCTCCCTTCTCCACTCTGCTCTGCACATCCCGGCCCTGCTTCCACACACCCCTGCTCCTCAAACCTACAAAGTTTTCTCTTGCCAAGATCTGCCAGAGTCATCCTTCCCTGGCCTCCAAAACCTCAGAGGCGGCTCTGCCATCCCAAGGCCCATGAGGAACCCTGTGCTGGCTCCCTCATCTTCCTCTTATGTGGGCCTGTGACGCTGCCACTAAAATGTCTTTTGAGTTCTATGCCTGCCCTGACGATAGTCATTCCTCCACAAAGCTTTCAGAGTATTGTTCCTAAACTGTATCTCATGATACATTCCCTGCTTAAGAATCTCCTTGGACCCCACTGCCCAGAATCAGCAGCACTCCAACCCCCCAGGCCTAGCTGCCAGCCTTGAAGACTGTAGTCATTAAGTGGTGGGTGGACGTGCCATGGAAGTCTGTTGTGTCCCCAGATCTGGCAGTCCCTGGGCTTAGTTAGCATCTGCTGGATGAACAAGGGACTAAGCAGGAGGCTCGCCCATGGCTATGTGCAGTAGGGTGTCCTTTTGTGGGTGTCCCTTTGCTTCTCAAGGTAAAAGGGACACCTTGGTATACAGCCACCAGCCTGGGACCCTGGTTATGCAGGGAGTGGGTGGGAAAGGTGGTAGCATCTGCCTTCTCCAGGGGGGTCTGGTGGAAGCTGGAAGCTGCTGGCAATTGACCGGGACCTCATGGTGGCACAGTTCTCCACGCCCAGCCTGCCCCCAAGCCTGGTGAGTGTTGGTGGGCCCCAGACCAGGAGGTGAGGGTTCTGAGTAGGCAGAGCTCCCTAGGTCAGAGAACTGGCCTGAGTCTGACCATGGCTGGTTAGCATTTGAGAGACCAAGACGCAGGCCCAGGATGGTCCACAAGGTCTGGCACCCATTGGAACTACCAGGTGTAGGTCTGCTCTATAAAGAACAGGGTGCCTGGGAAAGTGGCCAATACTCTGACGTAGCAGAGCACAAGGAGACAGTAGAACCTAAAGGCTCAGAAGGGAGGTGTGTGCGTGTTTGTGCCTCTGTATATACCAGCTCACAACAGGAGTCTCTCTGGAGGATGTACCCTCTGGAGGTGGGTAGAAGGCCCAAGCATAGTGAGAGCTGCCCACCTCCCACCCTGGGCAGAGGTAGAAGGGCAGGGAGGCAGCCAGACCACCTATGACACACTCTTTCCCCTTGGCAGAAAGTTGGGTTCCTGCCTCCTGCAGGGAAGGAGCAGGCAGTATTGTGGGTGTCCCTGGAGGAGGCTGAGCCTATTCCGGACATCTCCTGGGCCATCCGGGTACTGCAGCCACCGCCAGAGCAAGAGAATGTGCAGTATGGTGAGCTGGGCCATGGCAGAGGGACACCTTCTCCAAGTTCCCCAGCACACAGCTTCTGTGGTCACCGTTCTTGCCTCTGGTCTCACATTGTGGGGTTTCTTGGGATTACCTCTAAGAGGTTTTCTGTTCCTCTTAGGCATGGTTATGGGGAATAGCCTCTGGGTATCTGGACACCTACTCTGGGTATCAGGGCTGGGCATCACCAGGCCAAATCCTCTGCAGTAGGGAAACCAAGGCTCAAAGAAGACAGGCCTTATTTGAGGTCTCTGGCCACCCCTCATCCAAAATGCTGTTCCAACTGATTGGGGTCCTTGACTAGGGCAGGAGTGTGACTCCTGGCGTCCAAGTGTCTCAGTGCAGGCTACCTTGGCCAGATCACTCTTCCAGAGGTCAGCCCCAGACCTGCAACTACAGCTCAGGAAGCCCCTGGGCAGCAGGACTGGCTCTGCTGACTGCTGTCTTTTCCCTGCAGCCGGCCTTGACTTTGAAGCAATCCTTCTACAGCCCAGCAACCCTCCAGATAAGACCCAAGTGCCCATGGTCGTCATGCCCCATGGTAGGCACCTGGTCTAGGAGCCCCTGCCCTCCCATCACTCGTCCTAGCTGGCTCTTTCACCCTCTGCTCCATGTCTGCAGGGGGACCCCATTCATCCTTTGTCACTGCCTGGATGCTGTTCCCAGCCATGCTTTGCAAAATGGGTTTTGCAGTACTCTTAGGTGAGTGAGCAGGGCGCTGTGGCAGTGGTAAGGCTGTGGAGGGTGATGGAGTGGTCTGGTTTGTACAAGCATCATAGGTACCACCCTAGTCTCCAGGCTTCTCTGCAGCCTGGACCTGGCAACCATCACCAGGAACTGGCATGGACCAGCCTCAGGCTCCATAGGGACTTCCATGGAAAGTGCTGTGGTCACTGGGCAACAGCCTCAAATCTCTTGGCCCCTTCGCCTTGACAGTCTGTGGTACAGCTGGCCTCAAAGCCTACTTCACAGATGGGTGAAAAGAGTGTCCAGAGGGCTGGGAATGTCCCTTAATCACCCTGTCTGGTTCCTCTCTGGCTTCCAGTGAATTATCGTGGCTCTACGGGTTTTGGCCAGGACAGCATCCTCTCCCTTCCCGGCAACGTGGGCCACCAGGATGTGAAGGATGTCCAGGTAGCAGGGGCTGGGGGGTAAACCGTTAGGGTGTGCTCCATTCAGCTGGGTGGGCAGCTGGCTGCAGCACACTCTGCCCCACCCTGTAGTTTGCAGTAGAGCAGGTGCTCCAGGAGGAACACTTTGATGCTGACCGAGTAGCTCTTATGGGTGGTTCCCACGGTGGCTTCCTCTCCTGCCACTTGATTGGTCAGTATCCTGAGACCTACAGTGCCTGTGTAGTGAGGAACCCTGTGATCAACATTGCCTCCATGATGGGCTCCACTGACATCCCTGACTGGTGAGTGTGCTCCACAGGTCCCTGCCCTTCTCTGTCTCACCTCATACCCCCATGGAGCCCCTACATGCTTCAGGGCTCCTGGGGCTGCATCAGCACAGTCTCTTACAGGTGCGTGGTGGAGGCTGGCTTCCCCTACCGCAGTGACTGCCTGCCAGACGTCAGCGTGTGGGCTGAGATGCTGGACAAGTCACCCATCAAGTATACCCCTCAGGTATACATCCCTCCCTCTGCCCAGTGTGCTGCCAATCTGTCCAGAGCCTTGGGGCCCTGCTCACTACCACTCCCCACATCCCCAGGTGAAGACACCGCTACTACTGATGCTAGGCCAGGAGGACCGGCGTGTGCCCTTCAAGCAAGGCATGGAGTATTACCGTGCCCTCAAGGCCCGGAACGTGCCTGTTCGGTGAGTGCATCAGGACAGCCCTGGCAGCTGGTGGGCAGGTGAGCAGAGAGAGCCGTCCAATCTCAGACATTGCTGCCCGACCACTACAGGCTCCTGCTCTATCCCAAAAGCACCCATGCACTTTCAGAAGTGGAGGTGGAGTCAGACAGCTTCATGAATGCTGTGCTTTGGCTGCACACGCACTTGGGCAGCTGAAGCCATGCCTCCCTGCATGAGCTGGTTGGCATAAACCACACTTTCCTCTTGGAGAGCCCCAGGGTCTGGCAGATCGGCGAGAGGATTCCTGGGCTCTGGACTCCATGGATGGGTGAGCTGAGGAATGTAGGCTATACAGTCATAATAAATGAGGACACAGAATCTGGTTCCTGCTGGTACTTTGTACCAAGCCATCCCTAACTCCAGCCTCACCCTGGGGGTTCAGAGACCATAGGCTCTGGGTGTGGTAACCTTAAGGACCTCACCTACCTCCAATGTGAGAGGGAGGGGATAGTGAGAGGCTCAGCTGCTGCCTGTCAGGGCCAACTGGGATACTCCCAGGCTAGCTGTCTCTGCAGCAGCTCCTTCTGTTAGAAACTGCCCTACACCACCCTTCTCTTACCACCAATTTGTCTAGGGAACTAGTGAGGCCCTGCTTTTCCACAGTGGCCACAGGCTAAGGTAGTCCTAAAAACCAGGTCTCCTAACCCAGCTATGCTGGGCTTGAACCACGTGCATACAGCAACTGATTTCCTAGCAGAGGCTAAGAAGCATCCTGCACAGATGTAAAGAGGAGAGGCAGCTTTATGTCTGACAACAACCTTTGTTCTCTCTCCAAAGTAAACGGGATTGAAGGCTGGGCCTAGCCCAGCCGCATGACCTTGTGAATCCAGTCCGTAAACACAGAGACACGCATGAAGATGGCTGGCCAGCGGGGCCGGGCGCACACTCGGTTGGGGATTATAATTCCCTCCAGGACCCAGCAGTCATGGGTAAAGCAGGCAAGTGGGCCTCCGTAGTCACCCTGGTAGATGGAAGAACTGGTAAGAGAGCCCTAGGCCAAGGCAGAGACTAGCCCCCTTGTGGATAAAGTAGTCCATTTTCAGCTTCCCAGACCCTCCCTGAGCTGGGAATGGGACCCTGGTACAGACCTCACAGGCTCCCACAGGGGCCAAGAGTCCCTCAGTGCACATCTCACTCTCCCGTATGCGTCCTCGGTGCTTGATGTTACATTCCTGGTTGGAGATGACATTCAGCGAGGCCACATTCAGGACTTTGTTATTCCCTGTACCTACAGTAAGAGGAATGGGAAGGAGAGGGCCTCTGGATAGAATTTGAGGCTAGGCCTCCTGCCTGGGGTAGTCCATGCCGCTGTGCTGTGCTGTGCTTTTTCTTACCTTTGGTCTCACCCCAGCCTGCGATCTCACACTTGGTACCTGGTGGCACCACATACCTCTCGGGGGGCAGGCAGATGAGTGCCACTCGCTGGTTCAGGGTCACAGGTCTTTAATGGGAAATGAGGGCACTCAGGATGTGAGCCCCCAAGGGTCAGCCCCACCTCACACCTTCTTGACTTGTCACACACCTCTCCAGCTTGAGCAGAACAAGCTGGGAGCCGGAGGGCCCACACACCATCTTGGCCACTGGGACCTGCTGCAGGCCTGGCTCTCCTGGCTGTGGGTTCTGGAACAAGGTGCCCAACCACACCTCATAGCCCATGAGAGGCATATGGCTGGGGGAGAAGCTCTGCTAGATCAGTCATGACACGCAGCCTGCTGCCCCAAGGCTCACCTGGGAAAGGTGGCTAAGGAGAAGAAGAAGGCAGGGGGGTGGGACTGGGTCCCCAAATCCAAGGGAGGCTCACCAGGAGGAGAAGCACTGCCGGGCCGTCAGTACCCACTGCTCCTTCACTAGGGAACCCCCGCAGAAATGCTGGCCCTGCCTGGAGGAGTAGAGATTAGGAGAAAACAGTGAGTTCTGGGACACAGGCTGGACCTGCCATCTCTTGGCCAGGACCTCTGAGGCCAGGGACAGGTTCCCACTCCCCTGGCATTAGCACGGAGGATATATCCTCAGCTCCTCTCTTGAGGAGAGGCAGTGTGCCTCACCGATTGCGCAAGCTGACTGTCCAGGGCGAGTTCCCAGGCTGGCCCCCCACCACACGCAGCTTGGAGCGCTGCTGGTCCAGGCGGGTCACCCTCTTGCCACACTTCTCAAACACCACCTGGTCTGGGGGACAGGATGGGCCGCGGGAAACTCCCAACTAGATGGAGGCCCCAAAGAGACCCCAACCCACACCTGGTCCAAGTGCATACCTGGGGGCTCCAGGATGGACGGTGGTTGGTCGTCATCTGAAAGAACCAAGTTCACCTGCGTTGAGGGAGCCAGCCTTCATTGGTGGAGACTGGGGGCGGGGCCCCGAGGGAGGGTCACTTACGGCAGCGTCGCAGTGCACAGTAGTCGAACGGAGTACCCGGGTCCGTAGTGTAGCACCAGGGCCCATGGCTATCCCTGTCCGGGTTCCGGCAAAAGTTCTCCTCCAGATGCGCGTGGGGGGCAGAGGTGGGTGTGAACCTGAGTGGGCAAGGGAGTAAAATCCTAGCAGGGTAATCCTGACCCTGCCGGGCTCCAGTTGGAGAGGCTACGGCGTGCCGCTTTAGGGTTCGGCAGGGGAGGGGCCGGGCGCGCGGGCCGACTCACTGCGGCATGTGTGGCCTCTCTGTGGACCAGTGCTGGCACGGGACACCTTTGCGGGTCCTGTTGACCAAGCCGCGGTACCGCTCCCCCACGCCGTGGTAGCAGTCTGTGACGGGCGGGGATGGCTACTGGCGAGTTCTCGCCCCAGCCCTCCCGCTCCAGGCCTCCAGTTTCAGCTTGGGCCTTACCCTCAGGCCGCACGTCGTCGGCGCAGCGCCGGATCTGGTAACAGAAGGCCACGCGCATGCCAGGCCGTGACGTAAAGCACCAAGGCGCTTCCGAGCCGTCGGGGTTCCGGCAGAAGTTCTCCCGAAGGTCCCTGGGCGGGCGCTTCCCTCAGCTCTTGGTGGGGCCCATCCCGCGGGCCAGCCAGCCTTTGACTGGAACCCCGCCCCCCCCCCCGGCCCCCGTCTTTCTTCAAGCGCCGCCCAGGACCCCTCTCCTAACGTCCCCGCCGCAGGAGCACGCCCCCAGCGGCGGCCCGCCACCTCACTTGCATGCGTATTTCTCCGGAGCAAAACGATGCTGATGGGGGTTCTGCGCGTCCCACCGCTGGCAGGGTACGCCCGCGGCGGTGGTGTTGGCCGTGCCCCTGTAGCCCTCGCCCTTCCCGCGGAAGCAACTGAGCGTCGTGGCCTCGTGGCGCGGCTGTGCCTCCGACCCTTGGATGGACCAAGGCTGGTCGGGGCCTGAGCGGGAGCTGAGACCCGGGCTGGGGCTGAGGCCGAGGCCAACTCCAGTGGGTCCACCTCCGGGTCACGCCCAGTCGCTCCTCTTTCCCCAGTCAGGCCACGCCCCCACGTTTCCTGGGTGCCCTCCCAGGCCCCGCCCCCGTGCCCTACCGCAGCGAGGGAGGTCGCAGAACTCTCGCTCCACCTTCGGGTCGGTGGTATAGCACCAGGGCCGCTCGGAGCCGTCCGGATTCCGGCAATAGTTGTCGTCCAGATCTTTGTCAAGGAACCTGAGGGCGGTAGCAGGGCGTGAACAAAACCCCGGGACTCGGGCACTGCCTGTCCCCTGCTATTTACCTGGCCCAGCCCCTGGAGTCCTGGCCCCTCCCCTAGCCTGGCCCCCTAGGTGCCGAGCCCGCGCACACGTACTTGCCGGGCTCAAAGGGGTGCGCGTGTGGACGCTGCAGGTCCCAGCGCTGACACTCGCGTCCCGACTCGGTGCGGTCCACTGCGCCGCGATACTCCTCGCCATTGCACCAAACGCAAGCGGCTGGAGAGACAGTGCCGGTGGGTTCGTGGACGGGCGTGGGCATGTTCCTCACTCCAGTTTGGACCCAGAGCGGCTTACCTTCCCGGCAGGACTTGATGCCGCAGGTCTGGAAGCGCACTGCAGGGTCTGTCGTGTAGCACCAGGGACCTCCTGGGTCCCCGTCGGGGTTTCGGCAGAAGTTCTCCTCCAAGCCGTTCCGGAGTGTGGGCGTGTACCTGGTGCAGAGAGCAGCAATTCAATGCGTGTTGGGGTGGGGGCAGGAGCCAGCCGGGCAAGGACAGAGGGGAGGTGTCTTACTTGTGGTCATTGGGGAACCTATGGTTCCAGCGCTGGCAGGGTAGGCCGCCAGTGGTGATGGCCACCGTACCACGGTACTTGACCCCATTGTCCATGACGCAGGTCCGCACATAGTCTGGGAGCAAGAGGCCCATTGTCAGTAAGTCCTGAGGCCTCAGCAGCCCTATCCATGGCCCACCCTTCTCCACAGCCACTTACCTTTCTTTTGGAAGAGATCACAGCGCCCTGAACGTTGCAGCTGTGTATAGGGTGAGTATTGGGTCCATGGCAGCAATTGGCAGCCGTGGCTGCTCACATTGTAGTGGAAGGCCCTGGGAGGACAAGGCACAGAGTCACCCAGGTTCCTCTGCCACCCAGTCTTATCTAGTCCTGTGGCCACTCACCTGCAGTCCAGTAGGGGCCCGCAACGCCCTGCACACTCCTCAGCATCTGCCACATGTTCTTGCCAAGGCCCAGGCCCCACTGCATGTAGCAGGTGTTGCAGCTCTGTACCCCGGAGCACCTGGAAGTCATTCAAGGGCGAGCGCTGCCCTGCGGGGATGGGCATGCATGTCAATGCATTTATATCAGCACATCCATGCTTGGTTCATTCAGGGGATCAAAGCTACAAGGCCTCTGGGATGGACCCTGTGGGTACGTTCAAAGGTCACACCCCTGTACAGGGTGGGAGAAGCAGGCCCAGACATGGTAGTTATCAACAGTGGGCAAAGTACTAGGCTCAGGTCTAAAGCCTACACTTTATGAGAGCAGTGGTGCCTGCCCTATGGAGCTCATTTCATCTTCCAGATGAGAATGCTAAGGCTCAGGGCTGTTAAATTACCCTGCAAAGACTCAATCCAGGCATTCTGAGTCCAAGTCTGAGCTCTCATCAGCTCTAGGGCATATGTTAGGTTAGAGGGTTAGATGAGGCTCATGAGGGATAATTGCCTGCACGTGTGCATGCATCTGTGCAGTTTCAATGCTGCCTCAGTGCTACAACAGATGTTCTAACTCAGGCCTGAATAGGCAGGGGCTGCCCAGCTCTGCACAAGAAGCCAAGAGCACTCATTGCTCCATGCCTAGTGGGAAAGTGAGCTCCTGGCTTGAATGGCAGGCTGGGCCTAGCTAGGGCTGACTCCTTCCTGAAGGCAATTGGGGATCAGGGAGCGGGGCACTCACCAGGGACCCTTGAACACTGTGTCAGAAGCAGCAGCAGTGGGAACCACCCCATTCTCCTGGCTGGAGGCTGCACTGTGACCCACCACAGCCGCATCCGGGAAGTTGTGAAACCTGTCCCTACGGGATTGGGTGGCTCTGCCTCCACACCCCCACCCCAGGCCTGCTAGAGCCTGACCTGAGACCCAGTGGCAGGAATGGGGGTGGAGCCAGGCCTCAGGCCCCCTGGGTGAAATGTCAGGCCCCTTACTCTGGCCTATGTAGTGGGCAGGTGCTGGAAAGTTTCAGTGGGGACACTTGATGTGCCCTGGGGTAGGGATGGAGACACCCTGAAGCTCACATTGCTCTGAAGGGGAAGTTAGTGTGGACATAATTGCTGCCAGAGGCTGGGGAGCCCCTGGGTGGTGTGATATTAATCTTTTCTGAGCCTCAGCTTTTCCTCGTAAAGTGGCAAATGTTCCCTGACCCAGCCTCAAAGCGGCCTTCCCCTTTTGCTGTCTTATCTGCCCCAGCTGTAGGCAGGTCAGCCCACGCCCCTGGCAGCAGGGCCCAGAGAGGCTCCCCTCGCCTTGCCATAGGTGCCATCCCAGGAAAGGTAAGCCAGGCGACCTGTCTGGCCTGAATGGAAGTGGGGGTGACAGGTAGCAGGGACCTTGGCAGATAGCCTTTCAAATGTCCTAGCAACCTCTGGGCTGGGCCTCCGGGTATGGGTAGGAGTTGCGATAGGCGGCCTGGGGCTCCAGTTAGTACATAGCATTCCGACCCGGCTAGGCTAGGTGCTTCTCTTGCGCAGGCGGGGGTCAGAGGCGGTTGGGCTGTCCGGCGACGCAGAGGCCCTGGACTACCCGGCTGGAGGCCGCGAGGGGGCTCCCTCGAGGACGCCCGGCACTGACTGGTGCGCCTGCGCGGCAGGCGCGCGGTTTGGCCCTGGAGGCGCGCCGTAGACAAGAGGCTGGGCGGATGTTGTGAGCCGGGGCGCCGCGGCCGAGGCTGGGGGTGAGTGAGGGGCGGCTAGGTTCCGAGCCGGGCGGGTCCCCGCGGCTTCCTTCGCAGCTGCGGCCGGCCCAGCGAGGGTGCTCACAGCTCAGGGCTTACAGCCTGTGATGCGAGACTCCGGGCTGGAGTTGACCTGAAGGTTCCTCCGGAGCTTGGGGCCGGGCGGGGGCGACTTGGGGGAGACATGCGCTGCTCTTCGCGTCCTTGGGCTCCGAGATGGGGTCGGTTCGGTCCGGAGCCCGGATTCCTCGGCGGGGCTGGACAGGATCGACGTGGCAGGGAATCCCCGAGCAAAGTCAAGGTCCGCCTATCACCTGGGTCCTCAGCACCTGACACCCGGAGTGGATGTCTGGAAGGTTTGCTGATTAAATGAGTGATCAGGTCTAATCTGCCCTGCACCTACTCTGGTATGAGAGGCGCAGCGGTCATGGATGCCAGCGGAGGGCCCGTGGTAGGCGGCAAGGCGGGACAGTCACCTTCTCGAGGGGCGGGCGTGGTGCAGACTGAATGGGCAAGGGTGTGTGGTGGGAACGGAGACCTGTTTGAGGTGAGATAAGGAACTGGGCTGCGGAGGAGGGAGTGCAGTCTAAGGCAGTGCTAGAAGGCCAGGCTGTAGACCAGCGCTGTCTAACAGAACTTTCTGTGATGATGGAAATGTTCTGTTTTTAGTGTCTCGTACAGTAACCACTAACCATATGTGGCTGCTGAATCCTTGAAATGTGCTTAATATAACTGAGAAGTTGAATTCTTAATTTTTATGTTTTAATTCAAATTTAAATAGTCACATATGGCTAATGGCTACTGTATTGGGGACAGCACAGCTGTAGATCAGTGAGGCAGTTACCAGCGACTTAGTGCATCTGCAGCTGCAGCAACACCATGACATGTAAGGGATGGACAGCACTGGGAAGACCAGCAGGGTCTGCAATGATAGCTGGGTGGTGCTCTGATGGAGCTGAGATGATGGATGAGAGGCTGTGTGTGTGAGTGGGAGCAAGACAACTAGCAGGCCTTTGGAAAAGAGAAGGGAAGATCCTGGCCTTAGGTATCAGTAGGACTTGTAGGTGGAGATGGCCCCAAGCCCTTGGATGATGGACCACACTTGGGGAATGTGGTGTAGGGTTCTCTCTACTGGGAATGAGCTAGACCTAGTGTGGCTTACAACTGAGAAGGATACAGGGTCTCTGTCTCTAGGCCACCTCACTTTGGACAGTTTGGTCTGATATTCCTGGGGTTGAGACATTTAGTTTGGTTTAACAAACCTATATCTGGCAACTGCTCTCCGTTGGGCCCTGTGCTGAGCACTGGAACATGGTGGAGCCCTGTGTAGGAAGCTGGGAACCCCTGGTTTCTTGCCCCGGGTTGGTTTGTGTGTGAGTGTGCATGTACCTGGCCTCACCTGCTCCCAAGCTTTCTTGCTGCCCCAGAACTGAGGTGGGTATGGGAGCCCTTGGTTGGCCTCAAATAGATAGGCTCTGCCTCCGGCTCAGCCCCCAGGACCGCTGGCTGCCCAGAAGAAATGAAGGATGGCATCTAAGGGGTCCAGCATGTCTTTCTCCCGCAAGAGCTATCGGCTGACATCAGATGCTGAGAAATCCAGGGTCACAGGTAAGGGCTGACGTGTCTGGGAGGAGGCTCCTTGTGTTGAGGGAAGGAGAAGGAAAAGACAAAAGCGGTAAAGTCCCAGGTCTGGTGAGCTCCAAGCCTTGCTGCACCCCTTGTACTTGTGAGCCAGCTCTTCTCCATCAGCCGCGATGGAGCAGTGCACCCAACATGACTGCTCTTGTGACCCCTGTGGCTAGCCTAGGACCAGGAGCCTGTAGAGCCAGCCCAGTCTAGGAGCTTACACTGACTGTGTGACCCTTCTCTTCTTCTGCCCTGTGGCACAGGTATTGTGCAGGAGAAACTACTGAATGACTACCTGCACCGCATCTTTTCCTCTCCTGAGCATGCGCCCACCGCAGCCACCAGCAGGTATGGCCATGTGGGTAGCCCCTGACTCCAAAGGACCAGCCCAGAGCCTCTGGGTAGGCTGGCTTGGGTTCTGTTCTCCCTCTACCGCTCCTGGCTGTGAGACCTCTGGCCAGAGAGTCTGCCTTCTGGACTCTGCATCTTCATCTCCTCTGGCCGTGTTAGTACTTTCTTTCTGAGGGTGTTGTGGAGGTTAGGGAAGTGGTACACATTCAGTCCTCAGGAGAGCACCTCACTCCTACTCCACAATCAGCATCTGGTCCCCACATGCACCTGCCTGCACATCTGTCCCACCCCAGTCCTCTGTAGCTGCCACCTGAACCTATAAAGTGCAGACCCTACCAAGCCCCTTTTCCTTGAAAGTTGAGTACATTATTGTTCCTAAAAAAGTTACAAGTGCACTTGAGCAGAAACTTAGAAGAAGAGAAAACGTCTGTGTGTCTTGTTCTAACTTGACCATTTGAGCATAATTTTTCTGTTTTTCTTACCTTGTGATGTGTATAGTTTGGATTATGCTGTATAGACTTTTTTTAAAGTTTTCTGTCACCTTCAGTTCTTTTTAAAGTTTTATTGAGAAATAATTGACATATAATGAACTACATGTATTTGAAGGGTAAAATTCAGTAAGTTTTTATCCAGATAACCTGTTAAACCATTATTGCCATCGAGATAGTGGATCGATCCCACACCTCGAAAAGTGTATAGAAGTTTAGATTCTATCTTTGTCATTAAACATTATCTCCTGAGTGTTTATTTTCTGTATTACAAATTAATCTTGGTGGGCATCTTTTAGGGCCAGGGGTCTGTTGTAGCCTTTAGCACTGCCCTGGTTTAGAGGAGCTTTTGCTTTTGTAAACAGTGCCGCTGTGAGGATGCCCAGGGTTGGAATCATGGGCTGGAGCATTTGAACTGCAGTCACTTTTAAGACTCTTGCTACATTACTTCTTCAGAGGGTCACGTGGATTCTGCCTTCCTGCAGTGAGGCATGGGTGTCCCTATCTCTCAGCCCTCCTACCACCTGGGCTCTCCTGCCTTCCACAATCTCTGCTCTCTGGGCAGCCACAAAGGGCAGTGCTGTTGCGTCTTCCATTTAAATGTCTGTGGTGGCCATAGGATTCCTACTTATGGAGAGCTACTGCCCACCTCCACTCCAGCCCCATTCCTGGCCTGTTTCCAAGGCCATCTGATCCCTACCTCATGTGATATCAGAAATGGTCCTGCTGCCACTGCTTCTGTGGCTGCCAGGAGGGAGAGCAGGTGGCAGGGCCATCAGTCAGTGCTTGTGTGGATGCAGAGCCCTGGGCTGGGACATAGGCGATCCAAAAAGGGCAGGCAAGTGCTGGGTTGGCCAAAGGACAGTGCTGCAGGCACTCGCTGAGGCTGAGCTGCCCCCAGCTGCTCTTGAGAGCAGGCAAAGAACTAGAGCAGGCCTCCCAAGTGGGGGCCGGTAAGCACTGCCATGACAGAAGGCTTTATCCTTGGGCCTGTTGGGGTGTTTAGAGAGGAGGTTGACTGGAACTTTCCAAGCTACTGGTGGGGCACCCCATTGCATGGCTGCCACTTGACCTTGGCTTGGGGGTTAGTAGGAATGGGGAAGAGGATTCACGCCTCTCTACCTCTGGCAGCTGAGTAGTAGCTCACAACTGGGGAACATGTGGTTCCTGAGCCAGGTGAAGCTACTTTGCCAGAGAGTTGGTGCTTTGGCCCATCTATGTCCCTTCCAGAGCCTACCCTCTAGACCATTGAATGGAGAAAGTGCTGGGATCAGAGGTGGCAGAGAGGTGCCAGCAGTCTGTGGGCTGCGTCCAGATGGGCACTGGTCTCTGTTCTACTCGAGCCCTACTAGTTACTGCCACCCCATTCCCTGCTATTCTTAGCAGCTGTACTCAGGACAGGGCTGGCCAGCATCAGACAGAGGCCTTTCTCCTCTGAGCATGTGTGCTGGGTATATAAGGGGGCCAGTCAGATTTCCCCAGCCCCTCTGGCTGGGGCTGATGGCAGATAGGCAGGCCAGGTGCTCTAGTTTCCTATACAGGTGGGTACAGGACAGAGCCAGCTAGCAACTCAGAGGGCTCAGCCCTTCATCCTCCCAAGACATGTCTCATTCAACACAAACTTCCCTGGCTGGGACCACAGGCCTGGGATCAAGGGCTGGCCTAGCTGTCATTGGTATAGGCTGCCTTGGGGATTGGTACTTCTCCCAGCCTTCCTCTCCCAGGCAAAGCAACAGATCCTTCTTTAGGGGTGGGTAGGTTATGGGCCATGCAGGGAGCACACATTATGCCTTGGAATCTTCATAGCATCTCTGACATACAGCTATGTTCCCTTTTTACAGATGAGGGAATTAGGGTTGAGGAAGGGCTCTTTTTTTTTTTTTTTTTTTTTTTTTATGGAACACTTCACGAATTTGCGTGTCATCCTTGCGCAGGGGCCATGCTAATCTTCTCTGTATCGTTCCAATTTTAGTATACGTGCTGCCGAAGTGAGCACTTTTTTTTTTTTTTTTTTAAAAGCCTGAGGTACACCACATTGGACTGGTACTTTTTAGTTTAGTGGGTAGTCCAGCCTTCTGCCCCCCCCCCCCCCCGCATTCAAGAATATAGGACTAGGCACAAGCCTTTTTCTGGAATCTAGGCAGCCACTGTCCGAAGCTCAGAGGAAAGGGAGTAGGAAAGGGGTTTAGTGTCATCTGACTGGTTTCAAGGACTTTTGGGCCCCTCGCAGCCTCTTGCTCTCCCCAGGAAACCCCTGAACTTCCAGAACCTGCCAGAGCATCTGGACCAGCTGTTACATGTAGACAATGAGGATGAGGAGAGCCAGGGTATGTGGCAGCTTCTGGAATGGGATTGGGGGAGCCAGGCTGGGCCCTGGAGGCCCTGGGGGCTGCCTTGGGGAACACAGTATCCTCTATGCATTCTGTCAGACCCTGTGCCCTGCCTGACCCCACACCTACCTTTCCCTTTCAGGACAGGTTGAAGGGCGGCTTGGCCCATCCACTGTGGTCCTGGACCACACAGGTGGCTTCGAGGGGCTTCTTCTGGTGGATGATGACCTCCTAGGGGTGAGTGAGGGCAAGGCAAGGCCCCAGGTCCAAGCCCCTCCTGACAGCCCCAAGCTGCTCCTGATGTGGCCTTGGTCTCTCTATCCTTTTTTATGGGGCTGCAGCCACAAACCCCTCCTGATGTGCTCATTGAGTCCTCAGCCCCCAAACCCTCCTGATACAACCCTAAAACCTACTCGGTGCAACTCCAGCCCCAAGCTGTTCCCATCACAGCCATGAACCCCTCCTCTCATGCTGCCACCCCTCCCACCCTGTTCAGGCTCAGTGCGGTATTGGCTAGAACAGGCAGGCACCACCAATACAACCCGCGTTGAGGATGGGGCCATTCCTCTTTGGGGAGGCACTCTGTGTGCCCGAGAGGAGGCTCACCATCTCTACTCTTCACCCAGGTGATTGGACACAGCAACTTTGGTACTATCCGCTCAACCACGTGTGTGTATAAAGGTGAGACCATGCTCTGGCCACCATGCTGTGGCCCAGGTTGTTGGGAGGGGATCTGTGGGCCCAGGTCTGAGGCAGGAGGCAGTCTTTTTCTATCTGCTAGGCCTGACTTGGTTTATTCCAGGGAAATGGGTCTACGAGGTGCTCATCTCCTCTCAGGGACTCATGCAGATTGGCTGGTGCACTATCAACTGCCGCTTTAATCAGGAGGTACGTGTGAGAGAGGCCCCCTCCTAGGGAGACATGCTGCTGCAGGCCTCATCAGGGCTCCGGCAACCCACCAGACCACATGAGGTCTGCTTGGAACTGTAACCCGACTGCCCTCTGGAGGAGGAATGCGTCCCACCCTGCCCTAGGACAACAGCAACCCAGGCCAGGAAATCACTCCTTCCCTCAGAGCATCAACCCTTTTCTCTAGAACTCTGTGGGTGCAAGGTTGACGGCTGGTGGGCTCTGGACCTCACAGACCCTTCTTCCCTAGGAGGGGGTTGGAGATACACACAACTCCTATGCTTATGATGGCAACCGGGTACGCAAGTGGAATGTGACCACAACGAATTATGGCAAGGTGAGGGCCAAGACCCCTGGAACCCGCTTGCCCCATGTTCATCCTCACAGCTTGGGTGGGAGCCACCAAATAGCCACAAGAGACTGTAGGGCAAAGGGAGAGGGCAGAGACTCAGGTGCTCTGTACTTATGGCCACCTACCCTGAGGGGTAGTGGAGACACAGCCAGGGGGCAGAGCGGGCAAGCTGCTGGGCTTCTGTATGTCTGTAAGGCCTCCTCCCCTGGCAGGCATGGGCAGCGGGAGACATCGTGAGCTGCCTGATCGACCTGGACGATGGCACTCTGTCCTTCTGCCTGTGAGTCTCCTGCCTCTTCCCACAGGCCTGGCCTCTGGGACCTCCCTGAGCTGCCCTCAGCTTCCCAGTCCCTTTAAGGGGGCCAGGCCGACTTTAATAGCCTGAGGGTGGACAGCCGCAACAGAGCCTTGCTTACTGGCCTGTTTCGGCTACATCCTTCTTAGCACGGGCTCACAGGCCTTCCCTTCTGCTCCAGGAATGGCGTGTCACTGGGCACCGCTTTTGAGAACTTGTCCAGGGGCCTGGGCATGGCCTACTTCCCAGCCATCAGCCTTTCCTTTAAGGAGTCTGTGGCCTTCAACTTTGGCAGCCGTCCCTTGCGATATCCTTTTGGGAAGAAGTCTGTGGACTGCCTGGAAGCTCTTGAGGAAGCAGGGACGAGGGGCTCCCTGCCCTGGGAGTTCTATGGGCTGGTGGTGGGCCATGGTTGCCGAGGGGAGAGGGGCGAGTACAGCTTAGGTGGGTGCCGGGAGGCACAATTCCTATGGCAACCTTATTAGGTGGGTACTGTACTGTGTGGAACAGATAAGAATGTGAAGTGGCAGAAGTTGCACCCCACAGAGACAGAGAGAGCTGTGCCGCAGACTAGGCCTTGTGACTCCACAGCCCTGCCCTGGAGCCTAGGCCCCTCCTTGGGGATCTCAGTGGAGAGGGATGGGTGCATCTGAGCCACAGACCAGGTATTGCTGGCTTAACTCTGTGCCACCTACCCAGTGGCAGGTTACCGGCCCCTGCAGGACCCACCCCGTGCTGACCTGGTGCGGGCACAGAAGTTGCTGGGCTGCTTCCGGGCAGTGCTCAGCGTGGAGCTGGACCCTGTGGTGAGCCAGGGACTGGGCCGGGTGAGCTGAGGGCCTTCTGCAGCCCTTTGACCCCCACTGTCCTTTCTTCCCCACATAGGAAGGCCGGCTGGTGGAGAAGGACAGCTCCGAGTGGCAGTTGCAGGGCCAGCCCACCGTCCTCCTCACGCTGGCCCACATCTTCCATCGCTTTGCACCGCTCCTGGTGAGGGGATGTTTGGGAGGGGAAGAAGTGGGCTGTGGCACAAGTGCCGGTGCTAGGGGCTGGGAAGCCGAGGCGCATGAGGCTCAGCACCGTCACCTGGCAGGGGTCCCATGTGACCAGAGCCCTTAGACCTCAAGGATGTCACCCAGGGAAGGAGGAGATGCTTCCAGCTGAGGATATCAGGGGGTGTCCTAGAGAAAAGATTGAGGGGTAATGACATCACTGGCTAAGGGAACTGCATGTGTGAAATGCCAGAGGAGCCCTGGGGCGGCGGCCCTTCTTGTG
This sequence comes from Panthera uncia, assembly GCF_023721935.1. Taxonomy (NCBI): domain Eukaryota; kingdom Metazoa; phylum Chordata; class Mammalia; order Carnivora; family Felidae; genus Panthera; species Panthera uncia. Next base: position 17,727,775 of record NC_064816.1, read on the forward strand.
TCTCAGACCCTGGAAGGGCTCATCTGTGTCTTGGGGTTGCTTGAGGGAACCCAAGACTATACCTGTGGCCTTGGCCCCATGCCAGGGCAGGGGCAGAAGGCCACCACCTCACCAGTGCCTGCCCTTGGTGCAGCGCAAGGTATACCTGGTAGAGGCCGTGCTCATGAGCTTCCTGCGGGGCGTCGTGGAGGCAGGCACCCCTGCACAGGCCCAGTCCATGGTGCGTCAGATCCTCGACCTCCTGTGGCTCTTCATGGAGGTGAGGCTTCGGACTTCAGGCCTCAGGCCAGGATGTCAGGCTCCACCGAGATAGGGGAGGTACAGGGAGGGTTTGGGAAAGGACCCACAGACGGCTGTCCTGGCACCTGCCCTCTGCCAGCTAGGTGTGCAGCCCGGCATCTCTCCCCCAGGACTACGAGGTACAGGATTGCCTCAAGCAATTGATGATGTCCCTGCTGCGGCTTTACCGGTTCTCACCCATCGTCCCAGACCTGAGCCTACAGGTGGGAGCTCCTGCCCCTGCCCCTGGGCCCCCTGGGCCCTAGCCGCCTTCTCTGAGCACCCCATCCCCACAGATCCACTACCTGCGGCTCACCATCGCCATCCTGAGGCATGAGAAGTCCCGCAAGTTTCTGCTTAGCAATGTCCTGTATCCTTTCCTTGCTGCCAGACAGGCCAGACATGTGGTGTCCTCTGGGGTCATTAGGGGCCAGGGAGGGCAGTGTGCCTCTGGCCAGGGGTCCCTAGGGAGGCTCAGAGGACCAGAGCCGTGCAGTATGTGAGTCCTTGTTGCAGGACCCATCCTTCCCAGCACTCTCTCTACAGAGCAGAGAGGGTAAAGCCAAAGGACCCCGGCCAGCTGGCCAGCCTGAGCAGGGATTTCCAGACGGCTGCCGACTCTTGGGCTACGTGGAGGTGTGGAGACGCCACCAGGGCCTGACTGCTGTAGCCAAAGCAGCACTGAACTTTTATCTGAGTCCCACGACAGGGGTTCCCATGAGATCTTCTTTTGGGACTTGGCTCTTTCTGCTTCCCAATACAGTTGAGGACTGTGCTGCAGGAGGGAGGGTGCTGGTGGGGAAGCCTGTGCTGGTAGCTGTCTTTGTGTGGGGTCTTCAGCCTCCGAGAGTTAGAAACAGCTGGGAGACGGAGAGGCCGCCAGGCCCTCTCTCAGCCTGTTCCCCCCACCCCCCTCATGTGTTTCTGTGACAAGCCTTTTTAGTACATTTGCTGGGAATCAGGCTTAGTGGACTTGATGGCCACAGCTATTTTTCAGGGCTCATGGTCGAGGGAGACTGGCTTATAGTAGCAATGGTACCTCTAAGGGTAGGAGAATATGGTGGGCATATGGGGAGACAGGTGAGTTTGGAAGAGCTTCCCAGGGAGAACTCGTGAGGGTGTAGGGTACACACACCCCTTGGTGAGTGGAACTCTGCCTTGACAACCACCAGCTTCGATGTGCTCCGGTCTGTTGTCTTCTTTTACATCAAGAGCCCTCTGCGAGTGGAGGAGGCTGGCCTACAGGAGCTCATTCCCACTACCTGGTGGCCCCACCGCTCCAGCAGGGAGGTGGGCCGACTGAGATGGGCAGGCAGGGTCACAGGGAGGGCTGACCCAGGGTATCTGAGCCGCCTGGCCTTGAGCATGTGAGGCCCCTTCCCCAGCCTGGTCTCTGGCGTGGGAGTAGGGGTTTCCTGTCTGAAGCAGGCCTGGTTAAGTCCTGAGTGAGCTCTGCTGTCTTCCATCCCCTGCTCCTGCCCAGGGCAAAGACAGTAAGGATGTAAAGGATGAGACCACTGAGGAGCACAGACGGAGGCGTGCCTACGAACGTGGCTGCCAAAGGCTCAAGAAGCGCATCGAAGGTTAGCCCCCTTCCCAGGGCACTGAGTAGGGGGAGGACGATTTGTGTGCGTGTGCGTATTGGGGGCTCTTGGTAGTGACCATGTCTAGATTCAGCTTGTGGAACCCTGAGAGTGGAGCCCTGATCCAAACCTGCCGCCCCTTCCCATCCCTGGGAGCCTGAGAGCAAGGCTCTGCCTGAGGAGAGCTCAGTGTTGTGTTCCCTACCCCACCTCCAGTGGTGGAAGAACTACAGGTCCAGATCCTGAAGCTGCTGCTGAACAATAAAGATGATAATGGGGTAAGTGACTCCCAGATCCCCGCGTGGGTCCCTGATAGGGATGGGTGCTGGTACTGGGGCCCTGAGACCCAGAGGGCAGGGACTGGCTCGGGTTCCCATAGCAGGGCCCAGGCTAAGGCACAGCACCGAGCCAGTCCACTCCAGGGCCAGCTCCTCACAGCCTCATTTTTCCTTCCCTCAAAGGGGGAGGCTTCTAGGTACATCTTCCTGACCAAGTTCCGAAAGTTTCTACAGGAGAATGCCAGTGGCCGGGGGGTAAGTGTCCACTCGGCCAGCCCACCATGGACACTTGGCTGTGTTGCAGAGTCTGCACCCCAGGCTTCCGGCACCTCTCAGCCTGCTGCATCCCTGCCAATCTTGCTCTTCCTCTGCTGCCCCGCCCTCTGTGCTCACCCCAGGGTCCTGGGGCAGGCCTTGGATGAGGAGTGAGCAGGCTCTAGGCTGGCACAAATGCATGTCCTGTGCCCTGTGCCCTGCAGAATATGCCCATGCTGTGTCCTCCTGAGTACATGGTCTGCTTCTTGCACCGGCTGATATCTGCCCTGCGCTACTATTGGGATGAATACAAGGCTTCGAACCCTCGTGCCTCCTTCAGTGAGGGTGAGTGGGGCCAGGCCTCATCAGAGAGGCTGGGCAGGGCTGTCCCGGTGATAGTGTAGAGTGCGGAGCTGGCGGCAGGGTGGGGGTGGAGCTGTCTCAGGCTTCCTAACAAGTTGAGTACTCTCCTGATGGGTGGCTTTTCCACAGGGCAGCAGGAACTCCACTCTGTAGGAGTGCCAAACCCACATTCACTCTGTCCCCACAAGTTCCTGCCCACTATGGCCACCTCTTCTCGGTCCCAGTCCGTCCAACCCTCTGCAGTCCTTTGTAGGGGACACCAGGGACAGGCCCTGAGGTGTTGGGGGCTGTGTTTGTGTGGGACAGGGTCCTCAGGGCCAGTGGGAGCCGTGCCTGCCCTGGATTGGGGATGTCCATAGGGCTGGGTCAGGGCCCTCTCTGAATGTGACTGCAGAGTGCTCCCTTCATCCCAACTCATGCAGTCACTGACACTGACCCCAAATGGTCGGGGGTGGGGTGGGGGGGGGGGGAAGCCATGCTGTGTGCCTGAGCAGGGCAGGTAGGTGGCCAAGGCCAGGGGTCTCCTCTGGGCTAAGCAGCGTAGAGGGGTGGCTTCTCAGTTTGTCTTCCTATCTGGCTCACTGCTGGCCCGGCCTCCCAACCCCTCCTTGCAGAGGCCTACATACCGCCTCAGGTCTTCTATAATGGCAAGGTGGACTACTTTGACCTGCAGCGCCTGGGAGGCCTCCTCTCACACCTTCGGAAGACCCTCAAAGGTACGTGTAGGCTTGTGGGCAGTGGGCAGGGCCGGACCGGGCGAGTGTGGGGCGTACAGTCCTCAGCCAGCTCTGCACTGGGTGCAGGGTTGCCCTCTGCCCGCCAGAGGGCGCCCGAGTATCTCGACCTGCTCCTCCAGGGAGATGCCCTCTGCCTCAGGTCTTGGGTCCAGCCATCCCTTCCCTTGAGCTCCCTTCCCTTGAGCACCTGCCCCACGGGAAGCCTAGGGGTCCTATAAGGAATTAGGGAGCATATGTGGAGTGACCATGGGATCTTGGTGAGGTCACAGGGGTGAGAGGCGAGCGGGCACAAGTGCTGCCTGAGTGGCTTTCAAGGACGAGCACACGTGGCCACGGCACAGGGCACTACAAGCACAGCGCACGCAAAGGCAGGGATGCTCACAACAGCCTGGTAGGGCCTGGAGACGGAAGGCTGCTGGGGTGCTGGTGAGGAAACTACCAGGCGGGGAGTGGTGGGAAATAAGGCCAAGGAGTCGCACGGGTAGAGTCTGAGGGCCTTGTGGGCCACGAAGTAGGTGTGGGCTCATTCCAGGGATAGGGGCAACTTTGGAAGGTCCTGAGGCAGGGAAGTGAGGTCAGGGATCTGCGTGTGATAATGGAGTCAGTACATGGGCCAAGAGAGGAGATAGAGGGAGGGCAGGAGTGAAGGGGAGGAGTCAAAGATGACCCCAGGCTTCCTGCCCGAGGCTGTGGGGATGGGGCACCGTCAGGAAGGGGGCTGTAGGAGGAGGCTGAGGTGGCAAGTCCGCCATGTTTGAGGACCACAGCCTGGGCTGGAGGCAGAGGTGTTGCTGTTCCACCTCTCACTGACAGCTGAGGGGATGAGCCTACGGTGAGGCCTGTGTGCAAAGTGAGACAAGCGGTGGCCTAGACAGCCCTGGATCTTGTGTTTGTAGGTTAGAAAGTGCTGGGGAGAGAAGTAGGGGACCCTGGAGAGCATGCGGTCACTGGAAACAGAGGGACTGACGGGAGTGTGATGGGGAACACCTCCTGCTGTTAAGGTCCCTGAGACAAAAGCCTTGGGGCGCAGTGAAGGCTGGCGTGGAATAAGTGGAGTGCATAGGCAAAGGTGCAGTGGTAAATGTGGGGCCCTGCAAAGCCCCCCGCTCAGCCAGTGGTGCTCTCTCGCCATCGTGGGCAGTTCCGTGTGACCCCTGAGCCCCCCACTGGCCTGAGAACTCTCCTGCCATTCCCTGCAGATGACCTTGCCTCCAAGGCCAACATCCTGATCGACCCATTGGAGCTCCAGGCAGCCACCATGGATGACCTGGACGAGGACGAGGAACCAGCCCCAGCTGCGGCCCAGGTGCCGCGGTAGGGGCAGGCAGGGGGCTTGGTATTGGGCTGTCCCTCTATCATAAGGGCAGGGGTGTCACACGGGGTCACCTCCTTCTCCAGGCAGCAAGGAGCTTCTCACCAGGCAGGTTTCCTTGCTGTAGGTGGAGGCGCGAACCTTCCTGCCATTTCCCAACCCCACAAATCCAGGGAGTCCTACATGGGCCCTGGTCCTGGGGAGCTGAGTGGCGTCTGGCCTCCTCTCTCCTACACAGCGCCCCATGCAGGCTCTGGCCATGGGGGGCGTACTGCCCCTGCCCCGGCCCAGCTGGCTCAGTTCTCCAACCCTGGGCCGAGCTAACCGCTTCCTCAGCACAGCGGCTGTGAGCCTGATGACCCCACGGCGGCCTCTGACCACCTCGGAGAAAGTGAAGGTCCGCACGCTGAGCGCAGAACAGAGGACTCGTGAGGACAGTAGGTGCCAGGCAGGGCCAAGCACATCCATAGTTCCCCACCCTGGGCAAAGCCAAGCTACACCTCCATTCCTTCCCGGTCCTGCGGCCTGGCAATATCTCAAGGGCATGGGAAGTGCACTCTAAGGGCAGGAAATCGATGCTACAGAAATAGTCCTGGAGCTGCAGGCCCTTGCCCTACCCCTGCCCCCATGTTCTCCCCTGCAAGTCCCTCCTTGGGCCCAGGCAGGGAGAAAGGGCTCCCTTCTCCTACTGTGAGGCCCGTCCTGGCACCACAAGCTTGGGAGAGAGCTGGAATGGCCTACGGCCCTGACCCTCCCCTTCCCCCACTCCGTAGTTGAGGGCAGTCACTGGAATGAGGGCCTGCTGCTGGGGCGGCCCCCGGAGGAGCCTGAGCAGCCCCTCACGGAGAACTCCCTGCTGGAAGTCCTGGATGGCGCCGTCATGATGTATAATCTCAGCGTTCACCAGCAGCTGGGCAAGGTCTCCCACTGGTGGCCGATGAGCATGTCCTGTGGTCCCACACGTTCAGATGCTTGTGTGTGTGTGTTGGGGGGGAGGGGCGGATATCTACTCATGACTGCATGTGAATGTGTGCCACAGCAAGACTGATTGCTGCCAGTGATGTGTGGGCCTGACCTGGTTTTGTGGGAGGGGGTTGTCTGGGGCCGAAGGTTGGGAGCTTGGCAGGGCTGGGAGCCAGGCTGGGTCTGGAGAAACCTGAGTGACATGCCTGAGGAGTCACGCTGGACCTGTGGTGTCCGATGCTCTAGATGGTGGGTGTGTCTGATGATGTCAATGAGTATGCAGTGGCTCTGAGGGACACAGAGGACAAGCTCCAGCGGTGCCCCAAGCGGGTAAGACCTAGATGGGCAGGGGGGTTTTCGAGAGGGAGGGCTGTTGCAGAGAGGAGGCTTGCCAGCTCAGGCTTCCCAGGGCAGGCCACAGAGGGACTGTCCTGCCCCTGCTTCTGGGGGCTACACCGGTAGTTTTCCTGTCCCCACCCACCTGACTATGCCACATCAGTGAGAGCAGGGCTGGCATTAGGGCAGGGCAGGGCTTGAGCCCCATCACTAGCTGCAGCCCGCGCCAAGGTGCCCCTGCCCCCTGTCCGCTAAGTGCTGACGCACACCCACTCTCCTCATCAATTATGAATTCGACCCTGAGTGCTTCCTCGGCCACTTGCAGAGTCAGCAGGAAGCAGGACCTGACTCTCACACTTCCCTGCAGCCCCTCTGCTGTAGCTCTCCTGGCCTGGGGAGTAGGGCGTCCTGTGCCCAGGCTGGACTTCCCCAGCAGGGCCCTTTCCCCGCTGTCTGCAGAGCCCAGGCTTGCCTTTGCAGCCAAGTGAGAGCAGCTACCGGGGCCATGGTCCCAGCCCAGCTCGGGGACATGGCCAGGGGCTCATGGAACCCCAGCTGTGTCTCATTTCCACGCTCTGCACAAACAACCAAGACCCTGCTCTGAGGCCTGCTCGGGCTTGCCAGTGGGTCCTAGGCAGAAGAGGGTTTTGAAGAGTAGAGCTGAGTCTGCCCAACTTTTTGCCTGCTCCAGCCACCAGTGGGGTTCCTACCAGGCTGCCTGGAGCAAGCAGGGTGGGTGTGGGTATGGTGCCATGGCCTGATTGTCTTTCCCCTTGGGTGGCAGAGAAAAGACATCCTTGCAGAGTTGACCAAGAGTCAGAAGGTTTTCTCAGAAAAGCTGGACCACCTGAGTCGCCGTCTTGCCTGGGTCCATGCCACTGTCTACTCCCAGGTGAGTAGGTGTGGGCTTAGCCAGTGACTGCTGCCCTCCCCGAGCTCACTGACTAGTCACAGATGGCCAGGCTGTGCCGGCCTCTCAACGCTCCCTGCCCTCCTGGGCCTCTGCCATGCACGTGCCCCCTCTCCGCTCCCTATCCTCCCTACCTCCACCACATGCTATGCCCCCTGAACCTCTCCTGCCCTGTGAGCTTGATTAGATGTCATTGTAGGCATCCCAGGTCCCCTCCAGCTCACAATTCCTCCCTTGCAGGAACAGGGCCTGTCTGTGCCTGTCTCCCCTTCTTCGCTTCCCCTTCCTTCTCTCCCGGGGTGGAGGTGTCCTCTTAGGAGCCCCAGTCTCCCTCACTCTGCACATGCTTCTCTCTGACTCCCCTTCTTCCTTTGAAGCCACAGCCTTGTTTTCTGTTTTGTCATTCACTCATTCGTTGATTCGGTAACATGTGCTCGGAGCCTGGAGTATGCCAGGTACATCTTGATGCTAGGGACACTCAGTCCTGACCCATGTCTGAGCCACATCTGCCCTCCCAAGGCTGTCAGCCTTGAGCAGTGAACTGAAAGATGGTGCACTCTCTCTGTGACCATGCTTTGACCCTCAGGTCCCGAGCCCTCCAGACTTGCTTCCACTCCCTGCCTGTCCTAGCATCTCTCCCCAGCTAGTGAGCGCCCACGTCAGGACATCCGTCTACCTTCTTAGGCATGCCCTTCCCTCATAACTGGGTGATCAAGGCCCTTGGTGTCCCTACCTCTACCCGCCATCCCCACTTGCTTTTTCTCAGCCTCCTCCCGAGCCCAGACCGCTTCCACCTGTTACTCCTCCTTTCTCTCTTGCTGCAGACCACCTTGCCTCCAGCCCCATGCAGGTGGCTCCTCTCCTCCCTTGACTGGGATTTCATGGCTGTCCACTGGCCTATGCAATCTTTTTTTTAAATGTTTGTTTATTTTTGAGAGAGACAGAACAGAAGTGTTAGTGGGGGAGGGGCAGAGAGAAGGAGACAGAGAATCCCAAGCAGGCTCTGCGATGTGAAGTGGTATCTCATTGTATTTATTTTTATATATGTATACATATATATATATATATATATATATATATATGTGTGTGTGTGTGTGTGTATACATTTATTTTATTATTTTTTAATATGAAATTTATTGTCAAGTTGGTTTCCATACAACACCCAGTGCTCATACCAACAGGTGCCCTCCTCGATGCCCATCACACACCCTCCCCTCCCTCCCACCCCCCATCAACCCTCAGTTTTTAAGAGTCTCTTATGTTTTGGCTCCCTCTCTCTATAACCTTTTGTTTTTTTTTCCTTCCCCTCCCTCATGGTCTTCTGTTAAATTTCTCATGATCCACATAAGAGTGAAAACATGGTATCTGTCTTTCTCTGTATGACTTATCTCAGCGTAACACTCTCCAGTTCCATCCACGTTGCTACAAAAGGCCATATTTCATTCTTTCTCATTGCCACGTAGTATTCCATTGTGTATATAAACCACAATTTCTTTATCCATTTATCAGTTGATGGACATTTAGGCTCTTTCCATAATTTGGCTATTGTTGAAAGTGCTGCTATAAACATTGGGGTCCAAGTGCCCCTGTGCATCAGCACTCCTTTATCCCTTGGGTAAATTCCTAGAGTGGTATTGCTGGGTCATAGGGTAGGTCTATTTTTAATTTCTTGAGGAACCTCCACACTGTTTTCCAGAGTGGCTGCACCAGTTTGCATTCCCACCAACAGTGCAAGAGGGTTCCCGTTTCTCCACATCCTCGCCAGCATCTATAGTCTCCTGATTTGTTCATTTTAGCCACTCTGACTGGCGTGAGGTGGTATCTGAGTTGTGGTTTTGATTTGTATTTCCCTGATGAGTGACGTTGAGCATCTTTTCATGTGCCTGCTGGCCATCTGGATGTCTTCTTTAGAGAAGTGTCTATTCATGTTTTCTGCCCATTTCTTCACTGGATTATTTGTTTTTTGGGTGTGGAGTTTGGTGATCATTGTGGTTTTGATTTGAATTTCCCTGTTGAGTATCTTTTCATGTGCTTATTGGACACATGTATATCTTCTTTGGAGAAATGTCTATTCAAGTGCATTTGCCCATTTTTAATAGGATTGTTTGGTTTTTGTTGTTTTGTAGGAATTATTTATATACATTGGATATTGACTCCTTATCAGATTATGATTTACACGTATTTTCTCTTTTTCTGTGAGTTGTCCTTCCACTCTATAGATGGTGTCCTTTGCTGCACAGTTCATTTTGATAAAGTCCAATTTATTTTTTTCTTTTTTTGCCTGTGTTTTTGTTGTCACAGCCCAAAAGTCGGTGTTAAATCCAAGGTCATGAAGTCCTCTCCCCATGTTTTCTTCTAAGAGTTATATAGTTTTAGCTTGTAAGTTTGGGTATTTGATCCATTTTGAGTTAATTTTTGTTTAAGCTATAAGGCAGTGGTCCAACTTTATTCTTTTGCATATGGAAATTCAATTTTCTCAGCACCATTTATTGAAAAGACTGTCCTTTCCTCATTGAATGGTCTTGACAATCCTTGTCAAAAATCCTTTGACCATATATGTGTGAGTTTATTTCTGGGCTCTCTGGTCTGTATGACTACCTTTATGCCAGTATCACACTATCTTGATTATTGTAGCTTTGCAATAAGTTTTGAAATCAGGAAGTATAAGATCTCCAACTTTGTTCTATTTCAAGGTTGTTTTGCCTGTTTGAGTCCCTTGGGACTCCATATGAATTTTAGGATAGATTTTTCTATTTCTGCAAAAAATGCCATTGGGATTTTGATAGGGATTGCATTAAATCTGTACTTTGCTTTGGTTAGTATTGGCATCTTAACAATATTAAATCTTCCAGTCCTTGAACATGGAATATTTTTCCATTTATTTGTGTCTTTTAAAATTTCTGTCAGCAACATTATATAGTTTTCAGTGTACAAGTTTTTCACCTTCTTGGTTATATTTATACCTATTTCATTCTTTTTGATACTAATGTAAGTGGAATTATTTTTCTGATTTCCTTTTTGGATTGTTCATTGCTAGTGTGTAGAAAAACAACTGACTTTTGTGTATGAATTTTATATCCTGCATGTTTCCTGAATTCATTTATTCTAACAGATTTTTTGTGTGTGTGGATTCTTTTTTTTTAATTTTAGTTATTAAGAATTTTGTTTTATGTTTCTTATTTTTGAGAGAGCAATGGAGCGCGAGTGGGGGAGGAGCAGAGAGGGAGACACAGAATCTGAAGCAGGCTCCAGGCTCTGAGCTGTCAGCACAGAGCTTGACGCGGGGCTTGAACCCATGAACCCCAGGATCATGACCTGAGCCCAAGTCAGTTTCTTAACTGACTGAGCCACCCAGGCGGCCCTAATTTTAGTTTTTTAGCATACAGTACAATATTGGTTTCAGCAGTAGACTTTAGTGATGCATCACTTACCTACAACACCCAGTGCTCATCACAGCAGGTGCCTTCCTTAATACCTATCACCTATTTAACCCATTCCCCCACCCACCTCCCTCCATCAACCCTCAGTTTGTTCTCTATTATTATGAGTCTCTTGGGGTTTGTTTCCCTCTCTTCTCCTTTTTTTCCCTCTCTTCCCTTATGTTCATCTGTTTTGTTTCATAAGTTCCACATATAAGTAAAATCATGTGGTATTTGTCTTTCTCTGATTGACTTATTTCGCTTAGCATAATACATTCTAGCTCCATCTACATCATTGCAAATGGCAAGATTTCATTCTTTTTGATGGCTGAGTTATATTCCATTGTAGATATACACCACATCTTCTTTATCCATTCATCAATCAATGAACATTTAGGCTCTCTCCATAGTTTGGCTATTGATGATGCTGCTATAAACCTTTGAATCTGTATTCTTGTATCCTTTGGGTAAATACCTACCAGTGCAATTGCTAGATCGTAGGGTAGTTCTATTTTTTTGAGGAACCAGCAGTGCAAAAACGTTCCCCTTTCTGCACATCCTTGCCAACACCTGTTGTTTCTTGTGTTGTTGTTGTTGTTTTTAATGCTTATTTTTGAGAGAGAGAGAAAGAGCAGGGAAGAGGGGCAGAGAGAGAGAGAGAGGAAGACAGAGGATCTGAAGTGGGCTCTGTGCTGACAGCAGAAAGCCCGATGTGGGACTCAAACTCATAAACTTCAAGATCATGACCCGAACCAAAGTTGGACACTTAACTGACTGAACCACCCAGGTGCCCCATCTTATGTTGTTAATTTTAGCCATTCTGACAGGTATCTCATCATGGTTTTGATTTGTATTTCCCTGATGACAAGTGATGAGCATTTTTTCTTGTGTCTGTTAGCCATCTGGATGTCTTCTTTGGCAAAGTGTCTATCCATGCCTTCAGCTCATTTTTTAAGTGGGTTATTTGTTGTTTGGGTGTTGAGTTTGAGAAGTTTTTTATAGATTTTGAATACTAGCCCTTTATCTGATATGTCATTTGCAAATATTTTCTCAAATATCTTCTTCTGTAGGCTGCCTTTTATTTTGCTGATTGTTTCCTTCACTGTGCAGAAGTTTTTTATCTTGATGAGGTCCCAATAGTTCATTTTTGCTTTTGTTTCCTTTGCCTCCAGTGATGTGTCTAGTAAGAAGTAGCTGCGGCCGAGGTCAAAGAGGTTTTTGCCTGCTTTCTCCTCTAGGATTTTGGTGGTTTCCTGTCTCACATTTAGGTCTTTCATCATTTTGGTTTTATTTTTGTGTATGGTGTAAGAAAGTGGCCCAGGTTCATTCTTCTGCATGTTGCTGTCCAGTTTTCCTAACCCCATTTGTTGAAGAGACTTTTTTCCACTGGATATTCTTTCCTGCTTTGTCGAATTTTTTGCTAGATTCTTGAGGGTTTTCTACATATAAGATCACGTCATTTGCGAATGGGGATAATTTTACTCCTTTATTTCCAATTTGGATGACTTTTACTTCTTTTTCTTTCCTAATTGCTCTGGCTAGGACTTCCAGTACTGTGTTGAATAGAAGTAGCAAAAGTGGGCATCTTTGTCTTGTTCCTGATCTTAGAGAAAATGCTTTCAGTTTTTCACCATTGAGTGTGATGTTCTCTGTGGGCTTTTCATAACACAGCCCTTGCTATGTTGAACTGCTTTCTTCATCTTCAGTGCTCACCCTCCTGCCTCCTGCTCATTCACTTTCTCCCATTAGTAAAGAGAACAGTCCGTGATGCCCCTCCCTTGACTCTACATCTGCTTACAGAAACCACTCCCTTCCAACAACCATTCCCCTCTTCCTTGTCTGTGTCACAGCTTCTTCATCTTCCCTTCACTCTTGGTCCAACACAGGTTCCTCCACCTCTCTGGAATAGTCTTGCACGGTCCCTCCCAAGCCCCCCGCCCCCTTTGCAGATACATCCCTCCCCCCACCCCCCCTGCAATGCAGTGGCTCCCTGGGTGCATAGGTTCCATCCCCTCTTTAGACTTGGTCTTCTCTGGCCTTCTGTGGCAGTATGCTCCCAGCAGGCCTTCTGGCTCAGGCCCACCCTCTGACTCCTGCTTGTGTCTTCTCGGGTTTTCAAGTTTGAGGGCACATCAGAGCTGGTGTCAAGTCCAGATGCTCCGACTCTGAGAGATTTGGGTGGTCTGGGCTGGGGCCTGGGACTTTGCTCTGCTCTGTTCGGCGACCCCTCCTGGGCACAGACCATGTGGAACAAGGCCCTTGGAGGGTTTGCTTTCTATGGCCTCTGTTTCACCAGTAATCATGCTCTTCAACACCACCTCTTTGGGGACGTTTTTAGGCACCATATGCTGCACATATCCTAAGCCACATCCCCTCTGCCCTGGACCAGGCCTGCTTCTCTTCTGGTACTTCTGACCTCCACGGAGGTTCCATCACCCCCAGAAATGTGGGCCCTGTTTGGTGCAGCCGGTCCCTTGCCCCCACAGCCCATCGGTGCTTCCCCATTCCTGGCCTTCCAGTCCCTTGTCTGCTGTCTTGGGCCTAGATGAGGCCATGTAGCTTCTTTACTGTCCTGCCCCCACTCGCCCCTGCAGCTCCTTTTGCACTGGGCAGTGCTCCAACTCAGACTTATGGTCACATGACACCTTCTCACTTAAAACCTTGTGTACCTTTACTAATGCAAGCCAGAATTCTGATCTAGGCTGGGGTGTTGCCTCTCCAGGCACGGGGTGCACCCTCTTGCCTATCAAGCATGTGACTGCCCTGCCTGAGCCACTAACAAGGAGGCCTTTCCCGAGCCCCAGACCGTGCCCTGCCCCTTGCAACCCTTTCTACGAACAGCCTAGCAGCACCCCTTGTGCCTTCTATAGGAGAAGATGCTAGATATCTACTGGCTACTACGTGTCTGCCTGCGGACCGTCGAGCATGGCGACCGCACAGGTTCTCTCTTTGCCTTCATGCCTGAGTTCTACTTGAGCGTGGCCATCAACAGCTACAGTGCTCTCAAGAATTACTTTGGCCCCGTGCACAGCATGGAGGAGCTCCCAGGTGACAAAGCCATTCAGACCGGGAGGGGGCAGGAAAAGGGCCTTTATTGTAAACCCTTAGCAACCCTGTTCTGCACCCTCATGGCCCAGCAGCACACATCCGTGTAGGAAAGAGGGGAGGTAGCCCCTGTTCTCTTTGGTCCTGTGTTAGACAAGCATCTGCAAAAGCCCCACATGGTGGAGAGCCCTGCCCTGGTATTAGCGGCCACAGAGCCAACAGCTTCTCCCGGATGCTAGGAAGGAAAGAGACAGGATGGAGTGCCGGAGTGGGGGCCCCTCCGCTTTCACTTCCTTCTTGCTGTGGTACGGGAGCCGGTTGGCCTCACACAGACACCCTGGCACTGCACGTGGGATGTGGCAGCCCATGCAAAGGCAGAGCGGCTTGTGTTTGCAGATCGCAGTAAGGGGTGGTGGTACCCTGCTGGAGGCCACATGTAGGAGCTTGGGCTTCTTGCAGACTACTGATTTCAGGCTGGGTTTGGTGGTTTATGTCTGGATCAGGCTGTGGGCTGTCAGGCCCCTGGCCTGTCCCCTGCCCCGCCCCAGGCCTAGGTGCAGGCTTTGTCCTCAGAGGCGGAGCCATGGGTGCCCAAGGGGCTTTGACTGCTGAGCCATCAAGTGTGTGTGCGGAGATGGGTTTGAGCCCAGTCAGGACTCTTGCAGGACCCGTCCTCCCCCACAGTGAGTCTGTGCAGTGGCCTCTCACAGTCAGTGAATGCCATGCCCAAAGTCCCTAGATGACAGCTTGGGCCCAGACTGGCCCTTGAAGTCAGCTCTGGAGCCCGCTGCCCAAGCCCACTCACCCTGCCAAGGGACGTGCCTGCCTCTGGAACCCCCGCTCCCGGCCAAGCACTCCTACTGCCCCATCCTGCAGGCTATGAAGAGACTCTGACACGCCTGGCTGCCATCCTTGCCAAACACTTTGCCGATACACGCATCGTGGGCACTGGTGAGGTGCCCTACAAAGGGCTTGGGGATATGGGGGTGGGATGGCACTTCTGGCTGGCCGTTTTTTGCACAGAATGCCGGCCGGGTGGGCTTGAGGCATGGGGGCCGGGGCTCATGCCAGCTACCTGCTGAGGCACAGCCTGTCCCAACAGACATCCGTGACTCGCTGATGCAGGCCCTGGCTAGCTACGTGTGCTACCCACACTCCCTGAGGGCTGTGGAGCGGATCCCTGAGGAGCAGTGAGTGGGGGTCGGAGCAGGGAGGCGGGCACTCTGACCTGCACAGCACCATGTCTGGCCTTACCCTGTGCCCACCACCCCTTGCCCTTGCAGGCGTATTGCCATGGTGAGGAGCCTCCTGGCTCCCTATGAGCAGCGGCCCTGGGCCCAGACCAACTGGATCCTGGTGCGGCTCTGGAGGGTAAGTGTGGTTGGATGGGAAGTGGCTATGGCTGGCTGAAGGGGAGAGCTTCCCTGCCTCCCTGACCCCCACTGACCCTACCCACAGGGCTGTGGCTTTGGGTACCGCTATACACGGCTGCCGCACCTGCTGAAAACCAAGCCAGAGGACGCCAACTTGCCTAGCCTCCAGAGTGAGTGTCCAGGTTGGGTGACCCGGTGGCTCTGGCCCACTGCTGTTGGTCTTCTTGGACTCTTCTCGCTTCTCCTGGCCTGTCTCCCGGACTCCTGTTGGGCCCCAGCTCTGCCCCCCGGCGTTTCCATTTCCCTGCTTCCTCCCAGTCCAAGGACACTCTGGGACACCTCCCCCTTGCTCCCCTGTCCCATGTGTGTCCTTTGGGCCTGAATGCTGTGCATGGGTCATGGTGAAAAGGGGCAGCATCTTCTCAGGGTGCTGGCAGCTTAGAGTGAGGACTCCGAACCAGCTCCCTGACCTCCAGCCTCATCCTGGCACCATGTCCACCTCCCACTTCAGTGTACTTGAGTCAAGGCAGGCGCACAGACTGGGGCTTGGTCAGGGCCCCAGAGGGTGCCCATGGCGTTCCCAAGAGGAAGGGGAATTTGGTTGGGGGCAGAGGTTATACTGTCTCTCCAGGGGCCATGGATGGCCCAGCAAAGCCCTGTGAGCCTGAGGACCTTCACCTAGGCCCCTCCTGGGTCCTGGGTTTTTTGCCTTGCAGTCTGCCTGCCATACTCTGCACTCACTCCACTTGGTGGTTTTCCTAGGCCTACGTGATGTGTTTCTGCCTTCATGGGCAGGGTTTTTGCACGAAAGGGTCCCCAGAGACTGAGTGCCTTGTGTGAAGTCACTCATCAAGTCCTTGCCGGTTTTCTTGGATGTACCAGCGGGTGGAACTGAGCTGCAGTTAGAGTGGCAGTGGGACTAGATATTCATCCTGCTGGCTGTAGGAACTATTGATTTGCACGGGGTGGGGGGGGGGGGGGGGTGTCCAGCCCGGCTGTGGCTTAAGGGCTCTGGTTACCGCTCCCCGTCAGCCCAGACTTGGCACCCACCACCTCGGCCATATGCCAAGGCCAGGCCAAGGGCAGCAGAGGAGAGTAGAGGACGGCAGGGCTCTGACACAGTAGGTCTCGGGGATGCTGGTCTTGAAATGAATGAGGAGAGGCCTAGGTCACCCTGTCTGGGTCTAGCCCTCTCTGAGGGGCATGCGGCTGAGGACTTCTTTGGGGGCAGGCTATGGCTGGGGGGCTGCTCTAGGCCAAAGGGATGGTGTGGGGCCAGGAATAACTTCAGCCTGTGGCTTGCCAGCAGGAGGAGGGACAGATTTAGCCCTAACCCCCAGGCAGCACTGTACCCTGTCTTCCCTGCCTTCATGACCTGAGCATCCTCAGGGAGCCATCTTTTTGTCCTTACACCAATGGCCCAACAAGTCAGGACAGAGGTAGACAGGCAGGAACCACAGACCAGAGTGCCCAGTGATGCCACCGTGTCGATGCCCCTGCAGAGCCCTGCCCCTCCACCCTGCTTCAGCAGCACATGGCAGACCTACTGCGGGAGGGTCCTGATGTGGCACCCAGCTTCCTCAACAGTGTCCTCAACCAGCTCAACTGGGCCTTCTCTGAGTTCATCGGCATGATCCAGGAGGTGGGTCACAGTGGGTCGCGTGGGCTGTGGTGTTGCAGAGGACCAGGCATGAACTGCAGTGTGGCCAGGCCACTGACTGCCCACCTGCTGGTGGCTCAGATCCAACAGGCTGCCGAGCGCCTAGAGCGGAACTTTGTGGACAGCCGGCAGCTCAAGGTGTGTGCCACCTGCTTTGACCTCTCGGTCAGCCTGCTGCGTGTCTTGGAGATGACCATCACGCTGGTGCCTGAGATATTCCTGGACTGGGCCCGGCCTACCTCTGAGATGCTGCTGCGGCGTCTCGCACAGGTGTGTCCATCTGGGCAGGGTGGGGGGGCCCCTGGGGACTCCCCGGTGGTGAGCCCACCCATCCACTCCACCAATGGGCTCCTGCCCTCACAGCTGCTGAACCAGGTGCTGAACCGGGTGACGGCCGAGAGGAACCTGTTTGACCGCGTGGTCACCCTGCGGCTGCCTGGTGAGGACCCAGTGCCCTGAACCCAACATAGCACAAGCCTTGGTTCCTCTGCTAGGAGTTGTGACGCCTGATTGTCCATTCTGCATTGGGACAGGCAGGCTTGGTACCCTCAGCCTTAGGTCGCCCTTCTGTGGGGAGGACAGGGGGGCTCGCACTAGCCAGGAGGCCTGGATCCCTCTTCAGGATCCCTGGATCCCTCCTTTCCCTTCAGGCCTGGAGAGCGTGGACCACTATCCCATTCTGGTGGCTGTGACAGGCATCCTGGTGCGGCTCCTGGTGCATGGCCCGGCGTCGGGGTAAGTGTTAGGCACCAGGGCCCCATGGGAGCTGGCATGGCTGATGGGGAGTGCACCAGGCAGGGCCTCCCTGCCGCCGTTTCTTCATCTCTAAAATGGACCTCGGCATCAGGCGTTGAGGCCAGGGGGAGGTCATGATGTACAAACTGCCTAAACAGGTGGTAGCAGCAGTAGCTCTGAGTAGGAGAATCGGGGACCCCAGCAGAACAGGGTGCCCGAGCCGCATGGTCATAGCCACTGGCTTGTGGTTATACCTCAGGCATGGGCGGGGTGCTCTCCTGCAGCATCCAGCACAGCACTGCTGGGAAGGGGGGCTGAGCGCACACACTGCTACTTGTGTTCACGAAGGCTCTGGTGATGAGCATGTACCACCTTTATTAAGGAACTCCATGAACAACTGGATCCAGGACTTGTAGGAGCCCCCAGCTCAGCACCCACGCAGGAGGGGTTCCCAGGCCCCCCGCCCCCTTCCCTGCCTCCCTGTGGTGGGTGGTAAGAGCATATGAGACCAGGGCACTGCCTCAGCCATTAGACCAAGATCAGTGCCAGCCCTTAAGAGGCTTCTATCCTCGAGGGACAGCAAGTTCCGGCTAGGCCCTCCCATCTTGGCCATGCTCGGGCTTTTTACTGCTAAAAAGCTGGGGGCACAGGCCATGTTGCCCCTTACTGCTGTCTTGTGAGCCCACGGGAGAGGCTGTGCTCTCAGAGTGGTCTGTGGCTGCCCCTGACCAGAGGGAGCAGGGCCACTCTGGCTGATGCTCGGGCCAGGCCCCCTGGGGGTCTCTTGAGGAGCCCCACCTGCTTCCTTCCTGCCCAGCAGACTGCATGGAGTTGTGGAGCTTGAAGTAGGTTGGATGTTGGTGCATGTTTCCTCCTTCCACCCTGGGTGGGGGCCTAGGTCTTCCTTTGGAGCCCTTCTCCTCTTCCCCTGTGGGCCCACTCTCTTCCTGTCCCCTTGGGAAGGGGAAGATGGTTATGCTTCAGTACTTCACCACGGCTTGGTAGCTGCCTCGGCCTCTGAGGTGGTGTACCTAGGGCTCTCAGGCAAGGGCTCTTCCAGATGGCCCCAGTTCCAGTCCTCGTGGGATGTGTGGGCACCAGTAGGTCCTGCTAGGGTCTAGGGCCTTTGGGCCCTGTGTTAGAGCAGAGCAGGAGAGAGGGTGGGGAGCCCAGCCCCTCCATTAGTGATTGGGGCTGCTGTGGTTGAGGTCAAGGCCGTGCAGGAGGCTGGAGGACCAAGCCCAGCGCTCCCACCAGCATCTGGCAGTTGTCAGGGCGGCAGCAGGGAGCAGGGCGAGCAGCGGGTGGCAAGTGGCCTGGCTCTGGGCCCAGGGCAGCCTAGGTCATCACCAGGCCCTCAGAGCCCGTGGAGCTAGCAGACTCAGAGCCAGCCTTGAGCCGCAGGCCCACAGGATTGTAGAGATCAAAGTCCTCGGCTACTGCCAGCTGCACACGCCCATTGAGGCCCCTCCTGCCCGGCTCCAGAAAGACCACATGCTTGTGGACACTGGCCTTGCGGCTGGGTACATCCGGTGGTGTGCTGAGCACTGAGGACTGTGCGCTCAGCTCCTGGAGGGGGCTGGGTGCCCGGGGCCAGCGGCGGCAGTGGCAGGTGCGACGGTAGCAGCGGCGGCAGCCTGGGCAGGGTGGCGCAAAAAGGTAGAGCAGCACAAGCACCAGGCCCACAGCGCAGCCCAGCAGGGTGGTGAAGCCTGTGTTGAAAGCCTCGGGCTCAGGGTGTGGGAAATGCACGCTCACGTTGTACTCGTGCGTCTGGTTGTGATGCAGGCGGGGCCCGGCTGCCAGGCACACAAAGACCCCCTCGTGCTGCGGCTGCACATTGCTGATGGCCAAGCTGCCATCAGCCAGCACTGCGATGCTGCCGTCTCGGGATCCTGGTGCCACCAGCAGCTCGTGCTGTGGTGACACCCAGGCGATGCGCACAGCTGGGGCACTGGTGTTGCAGTGCAGCCTCAGGGACCGACCCATCTGCACGTGCAGCTGCACTTCGGGCTGCTCTAGGCCCTGAGCCAGGGCAGCTGAGCAATTCTCAAAGACACGGCTGTGCTCAAAGAAGCGCACACGGGATGTGGGTACCTTGAAGGCCAGGCACATGTACTCTCCGGCAAAGTCACTCACAGCGCTTAGGCCCCGCTGATGCCAGCGCTGCAGCAGGTGGTAGAGACGGCAGTCACAGGGTAATGGATTGTTGTGCAGGTAAAGGCCATTCTTAAGAAAGGCTGGCAGTGCAGCCAGGTCAGGTACTGGGATGCGTCCCAGGCGGTTGGAGGAGAGATCCAGAGTACGTAGGTGGGTCGTGCCCAGACCGTGCAGGTGGTCAAAAGAGAAGGAGGAGAGTTCGTTGCAGCCCAGGTAGAGACGGCTGAGTGCGCCCAGGCCATGGAAGGCGTGCTCATCCAAGTGCGCTAAGCGGTTATTGAACAGAAGCAGCCTCTCGAGCGCCCCCAACCCTTCGAGGTCGTGGCGGCCAAGCGCCCGCAGCGCGTTAGATGATAAATCGAGTAGCTGCAGGCCGCTGGCGTTGGTGAAGACTCCGTGACCTAGCACGACTAGTTCGTTGTGGCCTAGGCGCAGGGCGCGCAGCCGGGAGAGTGGCGCCAGCCAGCCGGGGCGGAGGCGCTGGAGCGCGTTGTGGCTCAGGTCGAGGTCCGCAGCAGCGGCAGGCAACGCAGCCGGCACGTCCTGCAACCCCAGGCCCGCGCAGCTCAGCAGGTCAGCGGCGCACACACATCTGTAGGGGCAGTTATGGGGTGCGGAGGGCAAAAAGCCCTCTGAGCCCAGACTGCCCACCCCAACACGCGGCATGCACAGCAGTGTGCCCAGCAGCACCAGCCAGGCCATGGTGGTGATTGCCGGGGGTGGAATGGGGCAGTTCTGTGTGGGGCGCGGCTCCAGGACTCACCCACTTCTGCTGGATGTGGGCTCCACCCCACACGCCAACCGCCCCTGCTTCCCGGGTCCAGGTCGGGACTTGGGGCCGAGCTCCACTCAGCACTCCCTCCACCGGCTTCCCCAGCTCTCCGGGTGCTTCCCCGATCGGCTTCTAAATACTCTCCTGGAGGAGGGCGGGGCCTCGGCCTCCCATTGGCCCCAGGCCGCAGGGGGTGGGGCACCCCCCCCCCCAACCTTGACCTAGGTCCCAGGGTGGCCGCCAGAGGGGGCGCGAGTCCGTCTCTGATGTCCCAGCCTGTTCTTAGCCTATGGCTTTCCCCGGTGCCTGTCTTCCCGGGAATAGTAGCAGGGAAACCTGGGAGGCACGCCTTTAAGCTGCTAGTGCTATTTATTTGTTTTCTTTGGAGTTAGTGTATATTAGGGGGTAGGTAGGCTTTCAGTATCTGCTAGTCACCCATTTAAACTGGTACAAGGGCTGTATGGGTTCTTACTGGGACCCAGGACTGGGCGGGGAGGGTAGGGGGTGTGGCAGTGTGAGCAGCAGGGAGGTGAGGTGGGACAGAGGCAATTCAGGTGGGCTGAATTGTCCACCCCACCCCTCCAATAGGTATCGTTTTCAGATAGGCCCAACCTTCTGACTACCCTTGCACCCTCTCCCACCCAGGACAGAAAGAGCCACGTCAGTGCTCCTGGCTGATCCTTGCTTCCAGCTCCGCTCTATATGCTATCTCCTGGGGCAGCCAGAGCCTCCTGCCCCTGGCACTGTCCTGCCTGCCCCTGACCGGAAGCGCTTCTCCCTACAGAGCTGTGAGTGGGCCAGGGGTGGGTCAGGGAAGAGGGATCTGGGACTGGCCTAGGTGAGGAGTCTCCAGAAGAGCAAATTCCCAAGTTGTGGTATTTAAGAGGCACTGGGTTGGTTCTAGGACCACATTGGGTCTGACAACTGCCACCAACCCCCAGACACAGATTACATCAGCGTTGAGGAGCTGGCCCAGGTGGAACAGATGCTGGCACACCTGACTTCTGCGTCGGCCCAGGCAGCAGCTGCCTCCCTGGTGAGTGGGAGCCACTGCACACACGTCCACACCACCCAAACACACGTTAGCACAAATGTGCATACCACACAGGCGTGGCATGTGTCCTTGTCTGGGTATCTGACCCCAGCCCACCCTGCACTCTGCTCCCTGCAGCCCACCAGCGAGGAGGATCTCTGCCCCATCTGCTATGCTCACCCCATTTCTGCCGTGTTCCAGCCCTGTGGCCACAAGTCCTGCAAGTAAGTGGGCCCCATTGGTGCAGGGGGCTGGGGAAGCAGCAGGGATACACAGACCCTCCTCCTCCTCCCGTTGTAGAGCCTGCATCAACCAGCATCTGATGAACAACAAGGATTGCTTCTTCTGCAAAGCCACCATCGTGTCTGTAGAGGACTGGGAGAAGGCAGCCAGTACCAGTACCACTTCCTCGGCAGCCTAGCCCACACAGCAGCAGCCTCCACCCTTGAACTCAGACCCAGGCTGGGCCCTATTTATGAGCTCCTCTTGCCCTATTCCCCATGTCCTCCCCCATCCCCGCCATGTCCAACCTCCTTGTCTGAGCGTAACCTCATTGGCGGGAACCCAGCCGTGTCCTAATTGTGCCTGAGCTTGACTTTCAGTCAGGGCCACAGTGAACATTAAATTATTATTCCATACAGCCCTGGCCCGGACCTTCTTGAGGGAGTAGGCTTTGTAGAGGATGCCCAGCAAGGATCCTGCCAGATTACGTCCACAAGAGAGGGCAGGTGTCCAACAGCTTCAGCCTTGTCTAGTCCTCTGAGATAACGGCGAGTCCAGGGCCTTTTGATGTGTCAAGCCAGAGCTCCCCATGCCAGTAGGGAAATGGAGATTCAGCCAGCCCCATGGTATCCCCTCACATGATGATGCGTGGTTCCGGCACCGACTCGCCAATAGACTTGTGGGGCAGCACACTGGCCCCGTTGAGGTAGAGCTCGTCGTTAACTATGACGTCCTCACCCAGCACTGTCACGTTCTCCATGCGCACCTCGAGGGAGGGGGCAGGCCTGGTCAGCAAGGCAGGCACATTCCCTGTCCCTCTCCCCATCTGGCCCAGCCCACAGGCTTACCCACTGGCCCACGCGGCAGCGCCAGCCCACAATGCAGGACTCGAGCCAGGAGTGGGATCGGATATGGGCGTCTCGCAGCACTGTGCATCGCCGGATGCACACACCATCCTCCACTACCACGCCAGGACCCAGACTCACGTTGGGGCCGATGCTGCAGTTCTGGCCAATGCGGGCACTTGGGTCCTAAGGACAATGAGGGAAATACAAGTGAACCACTTGTCTCCTGAGATGAAGGGGTGGGGGGGGGACGTGGGTTTACGATGGGCTGGGCAGGGGCCTTACCACCAGCACATTGCCCACAATGCCAGGGCCTGAGCACAGTTGCTCAGGCTGCTTCTGTCGCAGGGACTGTAGGAAGAGGCACATGCCAGTGAGAAAATCCTTGGGTTGCCCTATGTCCATCCAGAAGCCTGTTGGGAGGAAATGCATCAGGGGGCTCAGCCCAGCCTCACCCCACCCCCAGCCTGTGGCCTCCCTGCCTCACCCTGCAGCTCCATGGCATATAGCTGCCCCTCCGTGGCCATGACAGGAAAGATCTCCTTCTCAATGGATGTAGGTTGCAGCTGTGGGAGTGGGCAACTCGTAAGCAGGGTCAGGGGGGTAGGGGCCTGCCCTGCCCCAGCCCACCCAGCAGCTGGCTTCTACACACCTGGATGCGCCGCAGCACTGCAGGGTTCAGAATGTACATGCCTGCGTTGATCTTGTTGGACACAAACACCTGCGGCTTCTCCACGAACCGGTGAATGCGGCCTGTGTCAGCCTCACATACCACCACACCATACTTAGAGGGTTCCTCCACTTTGGTCACCTGAGTAGAGGGGGACCTCAGGCCCAATCCAGTGTGCCTGAGCCTTGATATGCTATGCATACTGTCCTAAATCTCCGGGGCTGTGCCCCAAATGCTTAAAGACACATACTGCACAGCCCTGCACCCACAACACAAGCAGATAGTTAAGGGCCGCAGACTGGAAGAGGCTGGGCATCGGGGCAGGAGTGTCAGAGAAGAAAGACCTGATCCCTTACCAGGATGGAGCCCTCCTGGCCATGGTGCCGGTGGAACTGCACCATGGCTTGGAAGGGGAAATCGCAGATCACATCACTGTTGAGAACGAAGAAAGGATCTGCAGTCTCAGAGAGCAAGTCACGGGCCAGTGCCAAGGGCCCAGCTAGGAGAGAGGTGCAGGTCACCATCTTTCTAAGGGTTTGAACCTTTGGAACCAGGCTCAGCATACCCCATCCACGCTGAGTCTTACCCCTTCTCAGACCCTAAACCCCAAAGGAACCTTCCTGTCTTTACTGACCTGTGCCTAAAGGCTCTTCTTCGTGAGACATGGAGATTCGGATTCCCAGCTGAAAGGGATAAGCCGCCTGTCAGGTTCCTCCCAACAGGATGGGTGGTTGCGCGGGGAGCAAAGAAAAAGGTCAAGAGTCCGAGCCTCACCCTCTGCTCCTGCGCCTTCATTTCCTTCTCCAGCACCTGAGACATGTAGCTAACCGCCAGAATCACGTGGTCTACGCCTGCCTGTTGGACAAAACAGCGCCGGCCGACAGAAGGTCTCAGCCAGAAGGCACGGGCATTCACGACCTAGTCCCTCGTCCTGCCAGGTCCCACCACGACACCGACCCCGGGTCTTACCGCGGCCAGCGCCTCCACTTGGTGCAGCAAGATGGGCTTATTGCAGAAATCCACCAGTGGCTTCGGGATGCTCAGCGTCAGCGGCCGCAGACGCGTCCCATAGCCGCCCACCAAGATCAGTGCCTTCATCGCGCCTGCGGGCGGCCGGAGAGTGAGTCCCAGACTCCGAAGCGTCCGCGGCCCGGCCCGCCCGGCCGAGCCCTGCCGCGAACTCCCGCCGCGGCCCGAGCCCTTCACCTGCCAGACTGACCCACTCTGGCTCTGCCTTGGCCGCCCAGTCCGCCCTGCCGCCTACCCGGGACCGCACACAGGAAGAAGCGACGCCAGACGGAGAGCTGCTGGCCCGGAACTCAGGCCGGACCTAGGCGGGGGGTGACGTTGGCCCGAGCCGGCCAATCGGCTGCCGTATACGTGGCACGGACGCCGACGTCGGAGCGCCGGGGCGCGGCGTTCTGGCAGACGTAGCCAATGAGAGCCCGAGCACGCCGAGCTGCCATGGGGACCGGGACGGGGTCTGCGGGTCAGCTGCCCATTGGCGGATCCAAAGGCGGAACTGGCGCCAAGGGCGAGGCTCTCTCGCCGACGGGTGCCGGGGTCTGCTGCCGCGCGGCCGTTTCCGGCCCCGCCCCGGCGCAGCGGCTCGTGGGACGCGGCGGAGGGACGCGGGGCAACGGGGTTGGACCTGCCTCCCGGGAGCCGCGGGACTACAAAGACGCGGACACAGCTCAGTTTCTAGCGGCTTTATTTTGACATACACGACCTCAGACACAAGCGGGGCGGGCAGCGCTAGGTGTACAGAAAGGGGCCGCCGGGCCCAAGGCCCGAGAACCCCTCCCCCGCACGCAAGGTCCCTAGGAGACGCAGTGGCCCAGCCGTGGGCGGAGCCGAGAGTGGAAGAGGGTGCAGACCTGGGGCAGCTTGGGCAGGTTTAGGCAGCTTCCAGGAAAGTGGAGCAAAGAACGATTCCTAGAGACGAGGCCTTACGGTGCCCCGAGAAGTAAAGGAACCACGTCCTTCCCAGGGTGCTCCAATTTTTCTCATTAAAACATTTTTTTTAAATCAGCACAAACAAAACCAAATTGAACAGCTTTAAAGTTCCAAGCAATCTGCATCTAGGGGGCGTGCACGTGGCCAGATGTGCGCGAGTGAGCAGCGGCTACTGAATTAGCCCAGGGCTTTGGCCCCTGGGGAAACCCCCACACCCACTGCACAGGCCCCAATGTGAGGGGAGGGAGAGGTGGGGTCTCCTGCAAGTTGCTACACTGGTCCCCTTCCTCGTTAAGCACCACCGGTCCCACCCCACCCCCCCTAGCCCAGGGGGCTGGTGTTGACTTGGCCCAAGTAAGCACTATAGAGGGGGGTCACTTGAGCGCCCCAACCCATGATCCCGCGTTGTACTTTGGTCCCAAGTTGGGGTTTGGGAAGGCAGGGCCTGGCAGGGACAGGGCTCTCTGGCAAGGACCTGGGAGAGAGTAGAGGCAGAGAGAGAGAGCATGTGTGCACACACAAGCCCAACACCCACCAGGTAACAGAGCTGGGTCCCCCCAGTGTCAAAAGTGCCGAAAAGAGGGGTCCTGCCCTAATGGAGAAGCAGCAAATCCCAGACCCTTCTGCTCTTTTTAGTGCCAGGAAAACACTGAAGGTAAGTAGGTATAGCTCTCTCACTACGAAGAGAATGGGGCAGCATCTGCTCCCCCAAATACAGGAACTGAGGTGGCACAGCACATCCCCAGGCTGGAGAGTTTCAACTGAAGGGAGTCCCAAGCAGCCCCTGACTCTGTCTTGGCCTTTGCCCTGCCAGGAAACGACGGTCTGCACGAATGAAGAGCTACTACCCTTATGGCTGAAGCCACAGAATGGTACAAGAAAGATGGTCATTATTGACCAGAAACAGGCAAGCTGTCCCTCCCAGCCCCAAGGAATGGGAACCTGCCCACCACTGGCACCAGGATCAGAGGGCCGAGAGAGATGGGATCCATCAAGGAGCCCGTTTAAAATGTGTGAGGCTGCATCTCTAAGGATTAGGAAAGTAGTCCACCAGTTATCAAGGCTTCTCATATACAGACTGGCAGGCTTACCTTTAATGCCCAAACAAGGGCCATGCCAAAAGTGACAACGACAGCGGCCCTAGGCCCAGAGGTGAGGGCACTAACCATGGCAATGGCTGAGTGCCGTGTCACCTCCTGGCCGCATGTTAGAGGTGGCAGGTCTCTGTGCCATTAAGGGCTGGCGGCAAAAATTACTGAAACCACAAGAAGGGTTGCCCCTTGGGCCTTCACTGTATCACACTGTTGAGCAGGGCCACACTCCAGGCCTACAGACAAGGTGCTGGGCCAGCCGGGAAATACCTCATACAATTCATCTGCTACCAGTTCTTTGTAAAAAGGTAGCACCTGCTGACAACAGGCACAAGGGCCAAAGCTCACCTCAGAAATGGAAAAGACTATTTTGCTGAGGAAAGCATGATGGAAACCAATATTTACTAATAAACAAGGCTACAGCCCAGGGGAAAGATCCCAAGTAACAAGGGCTGGCAGATGGAGAAATGGACAGACTGATGGATCCCAGGAATGATAAGACAAAACTCATTAGCAGAATCTGGGCACCTGCACCCAGGGCCCAAACAATGTCCCTATGAGAAGACAAGCTTAAAAAAAGCTCTCCCTCCCACGACTGGAGCTCCTTACAATGGGCTGCTGCCTTGAGCTTAGCCTGGGGAAAGGTGACACCCTGAGCGGACCACAGCCCTTGAGCCCTGGGACGGGCAGCCCATCCACAGGCAGCACAGCTGCCCAAGCTAGAGGAAGAGGACTCCCACCCATAGCCCAAGAACTGCAAATACTGTCTGGGCCAGAGCCACCAGAGGCCCTGGAGCCTGCTGGGATATTAACTCTCCTTGGCAAATACAGCAGG
Organism: Panthera uncia; assembly: GCF_023721935.1. Taxonomy (NCBI): domain Eukaryota; kingdom Metazoa; phylum Chordata; class Mammalia; order Carnivora; family Felidae; genus Panthera; species Panthera uncia. The sequence continues at coordinate 17,754,607 of NC_064816.1, forward strand.
GACCCCTTCAGTGGGGCAGGAAGGGGTAGCCTCTTCAGGCAAGGGATCTTGGTGAGAAAGGCTGGCTGGGGTGTGCAGGCAGGAAGAGGAGCAGGTTCAAGTGCCAAAGAGTGCCTGGGAATCCCATGGCCTACTCTCTGTCAAAAGCTGGCTTCAGCACAGCTTCATGAATCTAGCCTCACGCCAAGGTCAGAACTGAGAAGGACGGGTCCAGCTATGTGCAATTGGCCCTGTGGTATCCTGGGGGCATCTGTTAAAGCACTGGCTGATGCCCACACCACCAGACTAGAAAGTCCCCAAGAGCTGGGCACCCAATCCTCTACTTCTGAGGAACAAAGGATGAGTGAGCACAGAGGGAACCTGCACCAGCCCAGTGCTTCACCCTAAAACCTGCAGGGCCCTATAGCCACAGACCCCAAAGACCTAGGCAAGAGAAACCAACGTCCAAGGGCACCCTGTCCCTGCTGCCAAGCCCATCCACCAAGGGCACCTCTTCCTTCCTAAGTCAGCCTGGACACAGCAGTCAGAACTGTAGAGCTAAAGAAGCCTGGCTGTGAGGATGTGTGTTGTGCCCTCCTTCACTTTATATATATGGATTCCAGGCTACAGCTAAAAACATTTCTTTTAGTTTACACCAAAGAGAAATATAACCCTTTAAAAGCAAGTCTGTGTGTCCTCACGGCGAGTTCAGTCAGAGCAATGGTCCCTGCCTGCGGGTGGAGAGGAAGGGGTTCTGGGGGCCCAGGGCGGGGCCTACTGGTTCTCGTCCCGCATCTGTTCCATGATGCTGATGAGGTTCTCCAGGCCGAACACATAGCCTCGGTCTGGCCCATCATGCACGGTGGGGTCATCCCGGAAGCCCTTGAACGTGCTATGTGCAAAGTCGATCATGCGGACATCCACCTTGGGTGGAGAGGAGAGGCCGGCCTCAGGGCTGGTGCTACTGGGGCTGGTGCTAGGGCCACAGGGTGGCGCCATCTCAGGGAGCCCAGTATCCAGGTGCTTGAGACGCATCTCGGCCCGGCGGTCCAGGAAGGACTCTGCCCGGCACTCCCTGCCATCATAGATGACAAGCAGGGAGCTGGAATAGAAGCGGTAGGATGCCTGCCGCTCCAACACAGCTTTCAGGCCCCGCAGTTTGCTCAGGATGGGCTCAAAAAGGTCACGCCTCAGGTCCAGGCCATTGTGCAGGTACTGATAGAGGGCGTTGCGGAAGCCTTCAATGGAGAGCCCACGGCCATAGTACTTGTTCCTGCAGAGGTAGTGTCCTGTGTCCAGCTGGTATACCTGAAAGCCCAGGAGACAGAGGGGGTGAGCACCAGAAAGGTCTGATGACCTTATAGTGCCCTGGGCAGGCACTGTCAAAAGTACTTCTGACCACCCTTAATCGTCCCAATGTCAAGGCAACAGGCTCTCACAGTGGCTCTGTGCCTGGAGCCCAAAGGTCATCAGGTAAGGCCGAGAGGGCTCAGGGAACATACCTATAAGGATGCACTCAGCATCCCGTGGGGCACTCACCCTCTCGGAGGAGATTCTGGACCACTGTGGGCCCGGAGGACACCTGGCATGGATAGCAGGCAGGCACATGTGCAACCCCAAACACGTGGGCGGCAGCAGCTAGGCTCTCACCAGGGCAACTCACCTGCATGCCACAGACCCTGACACCCAGTGTAGCTGACGTACTCTGCTCGCACTTCCTCATCTGCCGGGCCGCCTTCTCAGCTGATGCATCATCACCATGCTGCCGGGTGCCCATCTTCAGGTCCAGAACACAGGGGTACTTGAAGTGGTGCACCACGTTCTCAAGCAAGAGGAACTCTGGACCACGTCAAGGAGAGTAACAGCCACACTCACCATCAGCCCCAACCATGAAACCACAACCAAGTTTTTCTATAAAAGGGGGCATTCTCTTTAAATGTAATCTGTATTCACCTCACAAATTCTCAAATGTAGATTTCACACCACAGGCCTATCAATTATTTTCAAAAATGTTTCTATTGTGGCAAAATACACATAACAAAATTTACCATTTTAACTATTTTTTAAAAGTGTTTATTTAGGGGCGCCTGGGTGGCGCAGTCGGTTAAGCGTCCGACTTCAGCCAGGTCACGATCTCGCGGTCCGTGAGTTCGAGCCCCGCGTCAGGCTCTGGGCTGATGGCTCGGAGCCTGGAGCCTGTTTCCGATTCTGTGTCTCCCTCTCTCTCTGACCCTTCCCCGTTCATGCTCTGTCTCTCTCTGTCCCAAAAATAAATAAAAAACGTTGAAAAAAAAAATTAAAAAAAAAAAAAAAAAGTGTTTATTTAGTTTTGAGAGAGAGAGCACACACGTGCAGTAGCTGGGGAGAGGCAGAGAGAGATGGGAACAGAGGACCCGAAGCAGGCTCTGCACTGATTGCAGACAGCCCGACTCAGGGCTCGAACTCACAAACTGTGTGATCATGATGACCTGAGCCGAAGTTGAACGCCTAACCGACTAAGCCACCCAGGCACTGCCCCCCCACCCCCGCGCCATTTTAACTACTTTTAACTGCACAGTTCAGTGGCATTAAGTACATTCACATTACTGTGCAACCACCATCACCCTTCATCTCTGGAACTTTTTTATGTTCCCAAACAGAAATCAGAAATTGTACCCACTACACACACTCCCATTCCTCTTCACATCCCCATGTCTGGGAACTGCCATTCCAGTTTCTGTCTCTATGAGTATGCCTACTCTAGATACTTCATATTTGTCTTTTTGTGTTTGGCTGTTTCAGAGCAAAATGTTTTCAAGTTTTAACCATGCTGTAGCATGTGACAAAATTTCATTCCTTTTTTATGGCTGAATAATTTTCCACGGTATGGATCTATGACAATCTGCTGATACCATCACATTTATTTTATTCTACTTTACTCTGTCTGGTAGGCATACACAAACTAAAGAAGGTCTGCCAGATTCACATGCATCCCTGGCACCGTAAGTAAACCAAGGCCCTGCTCAAGCCATACCGCATCCAGGCCTAAAAGAAATAGGGAAGACATCTTCACAGCACTATCACAAACACGAGAAATCAGGTTTACCACTTCCGAACAGGAATCTTAGGAAAAGATGGATTTAAATTTCTACCATGTCAGGGCACTTGGGTAGCTCAGTTAAGCGTCCGACTTCGGCTCAGGTCACAATCTCACAGTTCTTGAGTTCAAGCCCCACATTAGGCTGTGCACTGACAGTGCGGAGGCTGCTTGGGATTCTCTCCCTCTCCCTCTGCACCCTCCCACACTCTTCTATCTCAAAATAAATTAAAAAAAAAAAAAAAAACTTTAAGTAAGTAAATAAATAATACATTACTATCCTGCCATTTACTGACTAAACTTCAAACCAGTGGACTATATACTTCAGCTTGTCCCTTAGTACTTTTAGGACCTTCTGCTCAAAATGCCTCTATGGTCCTGGCCGGCTGGTATTTATACCCATGTCCTCATTTAAATCTGTGGTCTGCAACCACCCTGGATAAAGGTACACAGGCTAGTCACAAGGCTGCCAAAAGTCATCAGGGCCAAAGCCTGGACCTCAGTTCCATACTGGAGGACCATGAAGCAACCACAGTCTTGGATGATAACATACTTGGCATTGCTCGATGATGCACATGTTAACATCTCCTAATTCTTTAAAGAAGATCTACTAGAAAACCATTAAATTTGGCTATTAATTTCATCATCTGCAATAACTTATAAACAAATGACAATAAAACTTAAAAAGGGCTGCAGAAATATCTCACAGTGCCCGAGAGCATGGGCTCTTGAATCTTGCTTTGGCCTCTCATGGGCCTGGGCAGAACACTTAACCCCCTTGGGCTTCCATCTCCTTATCTTTAAAAAAATTTTTTAATGTTTATTTATTTTTGAGAGAGAGAGACACAGAGTGTGAGCAGGGGAGGGGCAGAGAGAGAGGGAAACACAGAATTCGAAGCAGGTTCCAGGCTCTGAACCGGCAGCACAGATGCGGAGCTCGAACTCACAAACCGTGAGGTCATGACCTGAGCCGAAGTTGGATGCTCAACCGACCGAGCCACCTAGGCGCCCAGCCATCTCATCTTTAAACTGGCATCGTAACATTTTCTCCTTCAAAAGACTGTTATGAAAACTGAGTAAACAGGCCTCAACACATTCCCCTCAGTTTCTCAGTAAGTATTAGTCATTTACTGCCTACTGCTTCAGATAGTAACTGACCAGCAGAATTCCCGTTTTATAATATTTCTTTGTGTTTACCATCTTAAAGACTATTATACGCTGTTCAGGTATGGTGTTTCTCTTTGGACAAAAAAAAAGTACCACTTTGTAATTATTCTCTTTTGGGAGTGGAGAAATGTATGTGTGCATATGCACATGTGCACACAAATGCAGATCCCTGATTCTAGACCTGCACTGACAAATCTGGTAGCCACTAGCCACATCTGGCAATTTCAATTTAAATAAGTATAAAATTCTGTAACTCAGGCACAGCAGCCACATTTTGGTTACTCAGTATGGCCGGTGGCTGCCATACTAAACACAGATACAGATACTTCCATGGTCTCAAAAAGTTCTACCAAACAGCACTCTTCTAGACTGCCAAGTTGAAGCGTCAGGCTTACCAGCCCCAAAAGGCAGAAAAAAACATGTCAATAAAACAAAGAATGACAGGGGTGCCTGGGTGGCTCAGTCAGTTGGGCATCCAACTCTTGGTTTTGGCTCAGGCCGTGATCTCACGGTCTGTGAATTCAAGCCCCAAGTCCAGCTCTCATTGGCAGTGCGGAGCCTGCTTGGGACTCTCTCTCCATCTCTGCCCCTCCCCAACGTGTGCTTGCTCTCTCTCTCTCAGAATAAATAAACTTAAAAAAAAAAAAAAAAAAAAAAAAAAAAAGAATGACAAAGAGCCTATGAAAAAGGGAGATGAGAACAAGTGGGGCTCCTGAACAGAGAGGGCCCTGGCCATGGTACTAGAAGGTATCCTGACACAGGAGCTACCCACGGTCGCAGCAAGGAACACCGCTGAAGTAGTAACAAGGATACTGTACAGCTTTCGGTCCTTGGACTCTGAGCGCATGCGGCTCAGCTGCTGCTTGTGACAGCGCAGACTCCAGGGGTTGTGGCTGATCTTCTCAGAACTCAGACCACTGTTGCCATCCAGCATCTGGAAAGGGACGTCTGAGTGGCTGTGGAGCTCCACCTTCGGACTCTTTGCCTCCTGGGAGCTAAGAAGGAAGAACATAACACATTGCTGAAGGGGCTCAGACAAGTCACCCTCTGGGGTCTCAGTGAAAAGGGTGAAGAAGACCTGGATCAGACCTAATCTGCCACCCTGGTGGCACCAGACCCTGGTGATGGGTGACACAGGGACCCCAGATGCATAAGTGCATAAAAGTGAGCAATAAGTAGTGTTTATACTTGTGTCTCTGAAAACTGTCTGAAAAATAACTCTTTGCACCAAATTACGTGATGAAGATACCACTCCGGATCCATTAGGAAGGCTATCACAAAAATAAACCAGAACAAGTGTTGTAGAGGATGTGGAGAAACTGGAACCCTCAAATGTTGCTGGAAAGCATGTAAAATGGTATAACCGCTATGAAAAAGTCTGGCGGTTCCTCAAAAAGTTACACGTACAATTATCATATATGACCCAGCAATTGCACTCTTAGGTATATACCTGAAAGAACTGAAAACAGAACTCAAATAGAAACTACACAAATATTTGCAGCATCATTACAATAAATAAGAGGTGAAGCAACCCAAGTGTTCATCAGTGGATAAATGGATAAACAAAACATGGTGTGCCCATACAATGGAGTGTCATTCAGCAATAAAAAGGAATGGAATTCTGACGCATGACGCATGCTATAACCTGGATGAACCCTGAAACATCCTGCTAAAGTGAAATAAGCCATACACAAAAGGAGAAATGCTGTATGATTCCACTCATCTGAGGGAACTGCACATTCACAGAAACAGAAAATAGAAAGGCAGTTGCCAGGGGCTGGGGGGAAGGGGAATGGAGAGTTATTTAACAGGTGTGGAGCTTCTGGCAGAGATAAAAAGGAGTTCTGAGAACGGATAGTAGTGATCGCTGCACAACAGTGTGAATGTACTTAATACTACTGAACTATACACTGAAAAAAGGTGAAAATGATACATTGTTAGATGTACTTTACAATTTAAAAAAAATACAAAAATTGACAAACGTGCAGTTACACACTTAACAAATATAGGGTGGAGCACGGGACACCACTGTCAAGAACACGAGTAATTATCATATTTCTGTCCACATCTACAACCAAATTTTTAATAAGATCTAAAGAAAGCATATGCTGACATTATATGCTTATGAATGTCTGTCTGCCTGTGTATCAACCTGGAAGAAAGAGAAAAACATCAAAGAAAAAAAGGCAGGATAGGCCCCAAAGAAACTTTCTCAGTGGACAAAGTTTGTGCCTGTGGAAGTCATGAAGCCATTTCAGTAAGGGGATTTTATTTCTAAAACAAGTCAAACCACAAAGGGGTTTTATTGAGAAGGTGACTCCAACTGAAAATATTAGGACTTTACTACAACTTCCTTTTTCCCACCAACACAAAAATCTTTGAAGTAACTTGCAATGTTCCTTCACCACGCCAAGCCAAGCCAAGCCAAGCACCGGAGAAGCCATGTGCGCTGCAAACGGCAGAGCAAGCCTGCAGCTCCGAGCAGAGGCAGAGCACTGCAGCAATATCAAATGCCACCGTCCTCCCCAGAACTTCTGGCCTCTCCTTTAACTGTAGATGGAGTAAGTCATGCAGTTGAGCTAGCCACCAGGGCTGGTGTGTACCAGAAATTGCTGACATTCCCCTGCAGGGTGATTGGACAGACTGGGTGAAATGGATGAGAGACACGGGCAGAGATCCCTTTCCCCTTTAACTGAAAGTAGAGGAGCCACCAATGCCTCTCAGCGTCATAAAACTCTCATTTTCTTCTGGTGAGGGCATGGCTAAGGCCATTCATGGATGCTTTCTTTGTGATCCTCTTTAAGAAACAATAAGGCTTACTCATCTGCCAAGTAAACCCAAATAAGTCCTCCGTGCCCGCACAGGGCACCCATTCCTCCTGGCATTACCTTTGGTATTGTAGCTCTGGCCCTGGTGAAGAATAAGCTACATTCCTAGAAGAGACTCAGTGCCTCTGAGAACAGGCCAGAGGTCTGGTCACTGCACACAGAGCTGTCACTTTCAGAGCAGAGCCTTGAACCTGGACATGGGTAGACTTTGATGTTATTCTATGTTCATTGGCTTTTCACCAGATGATTCGTGAAGCAATTTCTGTACCTTTGGCGGACCAAAGAAAGCCCACTCTAAAGAGCTATTGAGAGAAAGGCTTCAATGCCAGCTATGGGCTTGAGGACTTGGGGAACATTCCTTGTCACATGAATGACTAAGCTTAGGTCCCACAATCATCAGTGAAGAGGAAGCCCCTTGGGGAATGAACAAGAAGCCCTGAAGAAGTGCTTCTGCAGACCAGAGTCTATTTTACACACACACACACGAATATTACTCGATCAAAAAGAATGAAATCCTGCCATTTGCGATGACATGGATAGAGCTAGAATGTGTTATACTAAGTAAAATAAGTTAATCAGAGAAAGACAAATACAATATGATTTTACTCACACGTGGAATTTAAGAAACAAAACAGATGAACGTATGGGAAGAGGGGGGAGACAAGAGAGGGAAACTAACCACAAGAGAGACTTGATGATAGAGAACAAACTGAAGGTTGATGGGCGGTGGGGGGGGGAGGGGGGGCATGGGCTAGATGAGTGAGGGCACCTGTTATGATGAGCACTGGGTGTTGTAAGTGATGAATCACTGAAGTCTACTCCTGAAACCAATATTGCACTGTATGTTAAATAACTAAAATCTAAATTTAAAAAAAAAAAAAAGCTTAACTCCTGGAGACCCTGCTTACTCAGAGTGAAGGCCTCTCCTCTCCAGAAATGCAGATCTGGCCCAGAGAGGAAACATCACACACTCAGCCAGAGTCTCGTGGGGTTCTGTGCTCCTCGATGTGTGTGTGTCCTCTTCCATCAATGGGAGTAAGGAGAGCCAGAACACTCTGGGCTCTTACTGCTTCAGGAACTAGGGTGCACAGCATGTGTTGCTCAACTGACCTGATGTCAGAGATAAACTAATGTGCTGCCACACGCATATAAGAAAAGTCCCAAATCTAACTTCTAAGTTGAGGCACAGATCTTATTCACTGAAACTTATTTTTAAGTGAAGTTAAATATACTTTAAAAAAAGGATTTTTTTTTAAATAAAGTAATCTCTATACCTAGTAACATGGGGCTCGAACTCACAATCCAGAGATCAAGAGTCGCATGCTCCACCCACTCCGCCAGACAGGTGCCCCCAAATTAAATATAAAGTAATTTAGTCATAGAATTTTGATTTTACCTTGTTTCAGGAAGCTCACATTATTTTTAGCTTACGTTAGTTTTATTATTTAAAAAAAATTTTTTTTTTTTTTTACAACTCATGGTTTCTTTAGTGTATTTACAAGGTTATAAAACTTCACCACTATCTAATTTTTAGGACATTTTCATTACCCCCAAAACAAACACTATCACCATTAGCAGTCACTTCCTATCCTCCTCTTCCCCTCAGCCCCTGGTATACCTTAACTTGCCTTCCTGTCTCATGCACTTGCCTATTCTGAACATTTTCTATATATGGAATCACACGTGTTTTTTTTGTGACTGACTTCTTTCACTCAGCACTTTAGTTTTTAAAGTTCATCCCTGTCGTGGCTCATGAGCATTCCAATCCTTTTTATCACTGGATAATATTCTATTATATGGATGCACCACATTTATTTATCCATTCATTAGCTGATGGACACAGTTGTTTTCATTTTTTGGCTGTTAGGAATAATTCAACTATAAACATCTGTTTACAAGTTTTGTGTCTGAATGTATTTTTCCAATTCTCTTGGTAAATACTCCTATTCCTAGGAGTAGCATTGATGGGGTTAGCTTTCTGAAGAATAATTATTTTTCCAGAGTGGCTGCACTATTTTACATTCCCATCAGCAATTTAAGAGGGTTCCAATTTCTCTAAATCTTCATCAACACTTTTATTATCTGTCCTTTTGATGATAGCTACCCTATGAGAGTTCACATTTCTTGCATAAAATATCAAGAGAGACAATGCTTTATAGACTATTTTCCTAATCTACAAGAAAAATAATTTCCAATGCAATAAACTAAATTTTAGTTGCAGGGAAAGGGTTAACAGCTGACCTCATAGAGGTCAAAGAACCTTGTACAGAACCCTTAAAGAACACCGGTCTGGATGGCCTCTCACTGCACTTGGGCAGTCCTACAAGGTCTGAAAGCAGGTGCAACCTCACCGTGGACCAAGGCATTTTGACCTTATGTGTGAGACACAACAAAGCTGGAGAGCACAGAGCACGGGGAGTCCTTGCTTCTGAAGGGCTGAGATCTTCACCATCACTCTCTCTTGACCAGCTACATCCATACACAGAAGACAGCATCACTGGGGTGATGTGACACACTCAGGTGGTAGCCAAAGAATACCAGCCATCTTTCCCCAAGCTTGGGCCCTACTTCCCCACGTGTCAGGACTCTAGAGAGGTCTTGAGTGTTTGTAATGCCAGGACCAGTCATGCACCTTCACCCTGCTCACCACCCCCTTACCTCTCAGAGGTTTCAAGGGACAGGCTGGCTTTCTCTTCCTTGTGGTCACTGCCACTGCCTGACCGGTGCAGGCTCCGGCGGGAGTGTTTGCGCCGAGGTTGCTCCCGCTCTGGTGTGTCATCCTGCTCCACAGTCTCACTTTCCACATAAGGGTAGGCCACCAAGTTGATGTAACCATCACTGTCTCCCTCAAAACAGACAGACACCACGCCTGTTGAAAAAAAGGCAGCCAGTCAACAAATGTCTACACAGGCTGGGTCTATGCAGCACAGACTGCTGGCACTTGCCGTCTCACAGCACATCACCTGCCATGAACCAACTGAAGATCAATGTAGGAACAATGACCAACAGACCTCTTTCCAGAAGACAGCTGACCACTCACCCCAACTCTAAGTCTGCTACTTAACCTCTGATCGGGGGTTAATCTCTGTTTATTTCCCACTCTCCTCTGCAGCCCTCTGATTTTCAACGACTGACTCCTGTACCATTCAAAAGAACTGTGTTCACTGGAGACACCCGCACCTAACATGATTTAACCCTCTACTTATACAACTGCTCTGTGATACTGCCATTCCCTGTGCCATTTTCTTGCTCTGTTTCTCTCTGCCTGGCAGAGTCACGTAGAGACAAGACTTCTTCCAGCAAAACAGTCCCAAAAAGAAGTCTTCTGCCCACACTAAGCATCAGGCGATTCTAACCTCACCAGACAGAACTTCTGCCTCACCAAACCACCAGCATTTCTAAGTTGACACCTTTCTACTCTCCGTGCTGTACTCAGGCAAAACAGCTTACCGCGCCCATTTTTTACCCAACAGGTCATCCGTTATTTCTTCGGAATCGTTAACAAAGGATTTAAAACACAATACCTAGAAACCTAACCCAAGGAGATTAAAACAAAAAACAAAAAAACAAAAAAACAAAGTCCAGGCTGCCCTTTGTCTAACTTCCACATCTAACCTTCTGTCACTACATGTCTCCTTTACACTCCGGTGTACAAAATTGGCTCCATAATCTGAACAAAAATGAGAAGCATTTATGAGTAAGTCAATATAAGACTAAGAATATCCCTTCTCTTTGGTCCATTTCATCCTCACTCCCTAGGCCCTTTTAGAAAAAATTCCTTAAACTTGAAATTCTTTTTTCATACTTCCCACTATACTGCTCAAATGTATGCCACACGTCCATGGGCCTCGCATCTGTACCCTGGCTTGCTTTCATAGATGGCTACCTCTCCTGCAGGTTTTCACCTTTGTAACATCTTGTCTCCACTAGAACCTCAACTGTTCCAGCTTGAATGCTCTCTGGTCTGCCAATCTTCTCTGTCTCCTGGGCTCCCCTTGTGCTCTGACCTAAAGTGTCCTCCAGGCCTGCCACACAGCTGTCACGCTGACCAGGGTGAGGGTTGAGGGTCATTCCTTCTATGGTCCTCTACTTCTCCCACTCTTGGTTTACTTCTTAGAGTGGAAGATGTCTTCAAAGTAGCTTTCTAAGAAAGGGCGTTCAGGTCAATTTTGCGTCCTTTGCAGGATTTTATTCTGCTCTTACACTTGACTGACTGAAGACAAAATTCTATGTTGTCTGCAAATAAAGAGTTTTACTTCTTCCTTTCCAATTGGAATGCCTTTTTATTATTTCTATCTTGCCTAACCACACTGGCCAGAACCTCCAGGAAAATGTCAACTAGAAGTGGAGAGCATGAACATCCTTGTCTTATTCCTGATCTTGTGGGGCAAGGCAACTGTTTTGTCATTATGATGCAGGCTAGAGGTTTTTCATAGATGCCCTCAGGTTAAAGAACTATCCTTCTATTCCCAGTTTGCTGCTGTTGTTGTTTTATCAAGAACAGATGTTGGATATTGTTGAATGCTTTTTCTGCATCTGCTAAGATATAGATGGTTTTTCTTTTTTTAGATTATTAATATGACGAATTCCATTTAACCTTTGAATGTTAAACCTACCCTGTATTACTCAGATAAACCTTACCTGGTTATGATGCAGTGTGCTTTTAATACACTGTTCTAGTCAATCGACTAAAATTGTATTCAAATTTTTTACATCTAGGTTGGTGAGGGGCATTTATTTTCTCATAGTGGTCTTGCTGAATGAGTTGGGACATACTCTCTAATTTTTTTTGGAAGAGTTTCTGTAGAACTACTATTTCTTAAATGTTTGGTAGAATTCACCGTGAAGCTGTGTGGGCCTGGAGTTTTCTCTGCTAGAATGTGTTGAACTCCAATTTCAATTTATTTGATAGGGCTATTCAGAGTCCCCATTTCTTCATGAAAATTTTCATAGTTTGTATCTTTCAAGAAATTACCTCTTTCATCTAAGTTGTAGAATTTATTGGGATAAAGTTTCTCAAAATATTCTTTTATCTTTAAATATCAGTAGACCCTAGTGAAGACACATATATCATTTCTGATATTGGACATTTATGTCATCTCCTTTTCCTGACCAGTCTGGCTAGAGATGTTGTTCTCAAAGAATCAGCCTTTTGTCTTTGGTTTTCATTTATTTTCTTAATTTGGTCTTTGGTTTTCATTTATTTTTTAATTTTTGCTCATTTTCATACTGAACTATCTTTTCCATACTGATTCACATTAATTTAGATATAGATCTATATTCTGGAAACTAATCCTTGGTCAGTTATACATGTGGTAAATATCTTTACTCATTTTCTCTAAAGGTGAATTTTAATAAACATAAGTTTTAAATTTTATATAGTCAAATATATCATTTGATCTTTTACGATTAGCTCTTTTCTGTCTTGAAGGCTGATCTAAAGCTATACTGGAAACCTTTCATTCTCTTCAGGTACATACTTTTGAGTACCCTGACAGACCACTGGCAGACACAGAGCATCATACCTGATACAGGGAGATATGGCTATGCTGTGGATAGGGCAGGAAGAAGTTCTACAAATAGTAGATGAAACTTGCCAATTAAACGAATCCTGCAATCTACTACTAGTTTAAGAAGAAAATATTTTTGATCCTGACATTATTTTTTACATCAGTACTCACACCTAGGTAGAATGCAGATGGGCACATGAAAAATCAATGGTCTGATATAAGCCCCAATTTTCTTGGCAATTGTAAGACTAATTTCAACAGACACTAAGGATTACATTTGGTGGAGGTTTTGGTATTTTTAAAAAATATATTTTTAGAAATTATAGTAAAAAAAATACGTAACATAAATTTATCATTGTAACCATTTTTTCCTAAATGTTTTATTTTTGAGAGAGAGAGACAGAACATGAGTGGGGGAAGGGCAGAGAGCGAGGGGAAACAGAATCTGAAGCAGGAGCCAGGCTCTGAGCTGCCAGTACAGAGCCCGACGCAGGGCTCGAACCCACAAACCGTGAGATCATGACCTAAGCAGAAGTTGGATGCTATTCTGACTGAGCCACCCAGGTACCCCTCATTTTAACCATTTTTAAACATGCAATTCAGTGGCATTAAGTGCATTCACAATGTTGTCTACCATTATCATTATCTAAATCCCGAACTTTCTCATCACTTCAAACAATTCTATACCCATTAAATAATAACTCCCCCTCTCCTCCTCACCCAAACCCAGGTAACCTCTAATCCACTTTGTCTCTTTACACACTTGCCTATTGTAGATATTCTATATAGGTGGAATCATGTAATTTCTGTCCTTTTGTGTCTGGCTTATTTCACTTAGCATAATGTTTCCAAGATTCATCCATGTTGTAGCATGTATCAGAACTTCATTTCTTTCTAAATCTGAATACTATTCCATTGTGAATATATATCCCAATTTGTTTGATACACTTATCTGCTGACACATGGGTTGTGAATATTGTGAATAATACTTCTGTGAATATTAGCTTTATGAGCATCAGTTTGAGTCCCTGCTTTTAGTTCTTTTGGGTACACACCCAGGAGTGGAACTGCTAATCATATGGTAATTCTGTTTAACTTTTTGAGGAACTACCAAACTGTTTTCTGTAGTGGTTGCACCATTTGACATTCTTACTGGCAGTGTTCTATTTCTCCACATTCTTGCCAACCCTTTCCTTTTTCTTGTTTTTAATTATTATAGCCATCCTAGTGTGCACGAATGGTATCTGATTTGTGGTTCTGATTTGCATTTTTAAAAATTTTATTTATTTTGAGAGAGCGCACGCAAGTGGGGAAGGGGCAGAGAGGGAGAGAGAGCGAACCCCAAGCAGGCTCTTCACCACCAGTGCAGAGCCTGATGCAGAGCTCAAACTCACTAACTCACAAAGTCACTAATCATGACCTGAGCTGAAGTCAGATGCTTAATTGACTGAGCCACCTGGGTGCCACCAATCTGCATTATCTTAATGACTAATGACATTGATGTGTTGTTGGCCATTTGTGTATCTTTTTCTGGAGAAATGTGTATCCAAGTCCATTGTGCCATTTTGAATCCAATGGTTTGCTATTGTTTTTTTTTTTAAGTTTATTTATTTTGAAAGCGAGTGCATGAGAGCCAGCAGGGGAGGGGGAGGAGGAAGAGAGAGAGAGAGAGAGAGAGATAGAGAAAGGGAAAGAGAAAGGGAGAGAGAGAGAGAGAGAGAGAGAGAGAGAGAATCTCAAGCAGGCTCTACATTGTCAGTGCAGAACCTGACACAGGGCTGGAACCCACGAACTATGAGATTATGACCTGAGCCAAAAACAAGAGTTGGACACTTAACTGACTGAGCCACCTTGGAACCCTGCTACTGTTTTCAAAACAGAACCAGAAGAATATTACATTTGAAGGAATATTCTAGGACTACAAAACAAGAGAGATGCCAGAATCAAACACATTGCTGTCTCTAAGTGGCTAAGAACAGTTGCAAATGCTTTATATGCAGCTTCAGCCACCAACTCGTCCACACTCAACACATCCATGGCCAAACCTTCTGCTATAAATATGCCAAAATGAGATAGAGAACTATAAGCCCTGTTAGCTCAGAGTCCTTCTGATGCTAAGGAAAAAAAAAAAAAAAAAAAAAAAAATCTTAAAAGGGAGTCAAATCCTGGCTCCAGAGAAATGTTTTCTAAATCACAACCGACAGAACTGGGACAAGTTCAAACCTCCAGGTGGCTCCCAGGAAAGGACTGTCAGTAGTGGTTCAGTTTTTCCCCAACTTTTCTCAGACTGGGGAACAGAAGTCTTTAAAAGCCATAGCAAATCATTAGTATCTATTTTCTTTTCTCAGGCTGCATTTTCACTAGGTAAAATAAATATACTTTCTCAAATACACAATTAAACCAAAAATTGATCCTTTCTTATTAAGTCAAATGAAGCCCAATTTATCGAAAGAAAATTGAAGATATTATTGGTCCAATTAATATATATCAAAACCCAACAGTACAGGGTTTGGTTTTTTTTGAAATACATTTAATATTATAGAAAGTTACCAAAAATATAGAATTCCCATATACTCAGCTTCCTCATGAGGCCAGTGTATCAGGTAAAGCCCTATCACAAAGTGACACATCTCTCCTTCTCTGGTTGCAGACCATGTGCAGGAAGACTCTCTGACCCAACTCTTCAAGCTCTTGAATCCCATCAAGGTATTTTAAAATGTCTGTCTGAACTGAAAAGCTATGGTTAATGGTCACACCAAGATGACTGACATGTCAGATGTGGACTTGGATGTAACCAACACAATCCAAGCTGATGAGCCAACTGCTTTACTAACCAATGCATTGGACTTAAATTCCATGCTTGGAAAGGATTATGGAGCACTGAAAGACAAGGGCACTGAAAGATCATGATTAACACAAACCCCACCTCCCCCCACCCCCCTTGTGCTGTACTGCAGGGTCCTGTTCACTGTTCTCATGCATGCTGCAGTCAACAGCGAGCCCAATGTCTTCTCGAGTGCTTTGGCAAGCACACCAAAAAAACCAGCCCCTCATGAATATCACCTGGGGTTTATTCTAATTGGGAAGAATGTGCTGAAGATTAAAATGCAGTTCAGTATCCAAACGATGTGTCCCATCAAAGGAGAAAGAAACATTGCACATTTTTTGTTTGGCCAGAAGCATAATGCTATAAATTTAACCCTTGTAAAAACCTGGGTAGATAATAGCTATTTTTCAGCTAAAAGAAGGAAGCAGTAAAGAAGAAGCCACTATATGGGGGTACCTGGGTGGTTCAGTCGGTCAAAATCCAACTTTTGATTTTGGCTCAGGTCATGATCTCACAGTGGTGAGATCAAGCCTCATGTCAGGCTCTGTGCTGAGCATAGAGCCTGCTTGAGACTCTCTCTCCCTCTCTCTCTGCTCCTCCCCTGCTCACATGTGCACACCCTCTTTCTCAAAAATAAATAAATAAATGAACATTTTTTAGAAAGAAGAAGCCGCCACTATGTTCCACTCCATGAAGGCTACTCTTGGGAAGAGCCCCTGGCTTGCTGGGAATGAACTCGCTTCAGCAGATGTTGTGCTGTGGTCTGTGTTCCAGCAGATGGAAGGCTGCAATATGATGGTGCCAGCCAACATGCAGAGATGGATAAGGGCCTGTGAAAACCTGGCCCCTTTTAACACTGCCCCCAAGCTCCTTAAGTGAATTTCACTAATTGATTTTAGATTTTAAGAACAGTGCTGTTTCATGCATATTGTTGATAAACTGACTTATTCTAAAATCATCAATACTGTCTTCATTTAAGCCAGTTGTTGAGCATCAGTAAGAGCATATTAAAAAAATTTGTTAAAAATGAAATCATAATTTATAATTATCAAAACCAAGAAATGAACACTGACATAATAATATTAAGTAATCTGTATACTTTATTTGAATGTTGGCAGTTTTCCCACTTATATTCTTTTTCTGGTTCAGGATTTCACTTCACATTGCATTTAGTCCTCCTCAGTCTCCTCCAATCTGATATAGTTTCTGTCTTTCTCTTTCATGACTTTGACACTTTTGAAGAATACTAACAGTTATTTTGTAGCATGTCCCTAAATTTGGATTTGCATTACATTTTCTCATGATTAGATTGATATCACTCACTTTAGGCAACAGAAATGATCTTGTGTCCTCCTCAGTTCTTATGTCAGAAGGCACAGGTCTTGTTACTGGTGATTTAACTTTGATCACTTGGTTAAGGTGAAGTCTGCCAGGTTTCTCCTTTGTAAAGTTATTATTTTTCCTATTGTAATTAATGAATATCCTATAGGGAGATACTTTGAGACTTTCTAAATATTCTGTTTCTTATAGTATGTTAGCCCACTCATTTTAGAATCAATCATGGTTCTTGCCAGGGACAATTATTACTGTGTTGTGTGTCTAATGGTGACTTCTGTTTCCATCATTCCTTCTGTATCTTTTAATTAAAAGGAATTACAATTCTATAAGGAAGAAATGTCCCTTTTCACCCATTTATCTATCAGTATGGAGTTAGGGATATTTTATTTCTCATATTCTAGATTTGGCCACTGGGATTCCCTGATATCGGCTCTTGTGTGCTTGTAACATACACTCCCATCATTTTTGACTATTTCTTTACTTTTAGTTACCAGGGGATGCTCCAGGCTCATCTTTTATTTTCCTGCCCCAATTCAGAAACCAATCATTTCTCCAGGGAGTTCTGCTTCCCTTTACTGTAGGAATGGTATTTAGAAGGACCAAGATCTTGGCCCTACGATTGCTACTGGAGTATCATTGTTTTTAGGCCCTTTCAGCAGACAGATCTGGGAAATACACGTATAAATACTAACCCACACATACACATATATCTCTTTATTGCCAGGAACACAGGTATTTTTAAAATTCAACCAAGCTAAGGAAAAATGCCAGTAATATTCTGTGTTTTGGTAAGTTTCAAGAGGGATTTTTATGTATTTAGTATTACCAGCGGCAGTCATCAGGGGTTACCACATATAGTACCAAATATGAAGTTCTAGGCTTCTATATCCTTATGCAAAACTTTCCCATTAGTCAATCCATTAGTCAAGTATTTATTAAGCATCTACTAGATGCCAGGCCCTGTAACAGTTTGGCAGTTCTTCAAAAAGTTAAACAGAATTACCATATGACCCAGCAGGTTCCACTCCTAGGTATGTACCCAAAAGAAATGAAAGCAGAGACTCAAACAGATGCTTATAAGCTAATATTAACAAAAGCATTATTCACAATAGTCCAAAGTGGGAACAACCCAAGTGTCCGTCAACAGATAAGTGGATAAACAAAATGTGATATATATTCACAATGGGTATACAGCCATAAAAGGACATGAAGTTCTGATACATGCTACAACATGGGTGAGTCTTGGAAACATTATGCTAAGTGAAATAAACCAGACACAAAAGGACAAAAAATTACATGATTCCACTTCTATGAAATATCTACAATAGGCAAATGTGTAAAGAGACAAAGTAGACTAGAGGTTACCTGGGTTCGGTGAGGTGGAAAGGGAGAGTTATTATTTAATGGATACAGAGTGGTTGTTTGAGGTGATGAGAAAGTTATGGAAGTAATGATAATGGTAGACAACATTGTGAATGTACTTAATGCCACTGAATTGTACATTTAAAAATGGTTAAATTTTATGTTATGTATATTTTGCCACAATAAAAAAAATTATGGATTTTTTAAACCATTTTTTAACCATTAGTAACATTTTTAAATTTTTTTTTTTTAATATTTATTTATCATTTTTGAGAGACAGAGACAGAGTGTGAGTTGGGGATGGGCAGAGAGGGAAACACAGAATCCAAAGCAGGCTCTGGGTTCCGAGCTGTCAGCACAGAGACCTATGTGGGGCACAAACCCACGAACAATGAAATCACGACCTGAGCCAAAGCCAGACGCCCAACCGACTGAGCCACCAAGGAGCCCCTGAATTGATTTTTCTAAACTGAGGATCTCTTGGGGAGCCTGGGTGGCTCAGTCAGTTGAGAACCAACTTCGGCTGATGTCATGATCTTGCAGTTCATGGGTTTGAGCCCCGCCTCAGGCTCTGTGCTGACAGCTCAGAGCCTGGAGACTACTTTGGATTC
The DNA here is from genome assembly GCF_023721935.1 of Panthera uncia. Classification (NCBI taxonomy): domain Eukaryota; kingdom Metazoa; phylum Chordata; class Mammalia; order Carnivora; family Felidae; genus Panthera; species Panthera uncia. The sequence continues at coordinate 17,773,305 of NC_064816.1, forward strand.
TTGTCTCCCACTCTCTCTGCCTCTTCCCAACTCACGCACGTGCGCTCTCTCTCTCAAAAAATTAAACATTAAAAAAAATTTTTAAATAAAATAAATTGAGGATCCCTTAAGTAAATAATGACGTAAACATGACTAAATTCATAACAGCTTTGGGAAATTAAAAAGTAGAATACAAGGAGCACCTGGGTGGCTCAGTCGGCTAAGCATCCAACTTCAACTCAGGTCATGATCTCGCAGTTTGCGAGTTCAAGCCCTGTATCAGGCTCTGTGCTGATAGCTCAGAGCCTGGATGCTTCAGATTCTGTGTCTCCGTCCCTCTCTGCCCCTCCCCTGCTCATGCTCTCTCTCTCTCTCTCTCAAAAATAAATAAACATTATAAAAATTTTTTTTAAAAAGTAGAACACAGGGGCGCCTGGGTGGCGCAGTCGGTTAAGCGTCCGACTTCAGCCAGGTCACGATCTCGCGGTCTGTGAGTTCGAGCCCCGCGTCAGGCTCTGGGCTGATGGCTCGGAGCCTGGAGCCTGTTTCCGATTCTGTGTCTCCCTCTCTCTCTGCCCCTCCCCCGTTCATGCTCTGTCTCTCTCTGTCCCAAAAATAAATAAAAAACGTTGAAAAAAAAAAAAATTAAAAATTAAAAAGTAGAACACAAAAATATAACTTATCCATAGTGGGCAATGAAAATGTATAAACAGAGTAACAAAAATCAAATTTTAAAATAAAGTGACTTAATTCTGGTATATATTCATGGGGTTCTATTCTATAAAGTTAATTTACATTTTCAAACACTATTTTTCCTTCAAAAGTTAGGACTTTCAGACCTTCTCAATCCTTCTGTAAACTTCTTATCATCAATTCATTCCCCCAGCACAGACAAAGGCTCCACACAGCCTCCTTGCCAGCTGTCTCACTGCCTTGGCCTGGAAAGCATCCAACTCTTCCTCCTCCGGAACCAGAGAAGTACTGCCCCTCTCCTAGAGCATCCCCGCAAACAGGGGAAACCACCTTGCTAAGAGCATGCTCTTCACCAACAGTATTTAATACTGTGAATTCTTCCAGGTTTACCTATTGGTGAATTCAGATTTTCAAGATCTCAAGACTGTGCTGGTGCTTTCAGTCTCAAATTTTGCTTAACAAAGTGATTTAGTTTGAGACAAAAGAGACCTACAATCATATCACCTGGCCCACAACACAAGGAAAACTGAGCTGAAAACCTGCAAAAGCCCAAGGCTACTGCTCTCTCCAAACTGGCCAGTGACTGACCTTTGTATTCAGGGGTGAACTCCTTCATTTCGGGAGGGAGGGACTCATAGAACCGCTGCTCCCGGGAGATGAGAGGCTTGCACACAGTGTGGTCGTCGTAGCGCATCATGCTGCTGTGTCCGCCCACCTGGTGGATGAAGGGCTCCAGGAGGACTCCCCGGTCTCCGGCCCGACTTGCATTCTTGCCATACTGCCCCACTTCCATGGTTTGACAAACACACATTGCGTTGGGGGCCAGCTGCACACTGAGGGCAGAGGATGCAGCACATGGGCCACAAAAAGACAGCTAGGCAGAAGATCCTGGCGAACTGAAAGCCAACAGTCAGAGTCTGTTCAGCTTATTCTTCTTTCCTAACAGAAAGGAGAGAGGAAAAGAGGGAATCAAAACACCCGGCAAGCTACAATTTTCCTACAGTTCAAAGAATATCTGCTCTATGAAAAGAATGGGATTCTGGGGGCACCTGGCTGGCTCAGTCAGTTGAGCATGTGACTTGATCTCGGGGTTATGAGTTTGAGCCCCACATTGGTCATAGACATTACTTTAAAAAAATAAAAAATACAAATACAAAAAAAAAAAAAAAAAAAAAAAAAGAAAGGGATTGTTTTGTTTCCTGCTATATATTCCCCCAAGCATGTACAACGCCACCTGGTGCATGAGAGACAGGTGGTAAGTTTTTCTGAATGATACAACTTTGGTCTCCTCTATCCATTTTTTTTATGCACAGAAGCCCACATTCTCTTCCCTTCCTAGCTGTCATATACCCTCCATGTTCCCTATAGGATTTGATTTTAGAGCTGCAGTATGTTAACAGCCGTCAGAAAGGCAACTCTCCCTGCTTATTCCACATTCAAAGATAAGTGTTCAGGGAAAAAAAACAGAAGGTAACACAAATTCATTGTGTTCAGACTTCTCACCATATCCAGTAATGGTAAGGGTCTCGGGTCTCTCACTGACTCAAGGAAGGGTTTTTGTCTGGGAAATCAGGTCACACTTTCCAACTTTTCTGTTGAAGGTGCCAAGGAGCAGCCAGGGAAAGTCATCCCTTGCTGAGTTGTAGAATCATAAAAAGGGTTTGCTTTTCCCAAAGAAATTCAGGCTTCTGATTTCTTCTACTTTAAATCTGTGGCCATCAATTTATAGCCATGTCTGGCACCACAGAGCTTGCCTTTCTGTCTGACTACACCAACCAGTGGGACAAGGAAAGGCCCTTTGTACTTAAATACCTACCCTGTAATGTCAATTTTCTCTCAAGAAAGTTAAAGTAATGGGCAACTTCCCTAGTACTGAATATATTTTGTGATTAGGAATGTAGCAGGCAAGACTACATCTGAAAGATCAAGACGAAAGAAGAAAAATTAAGTATTTGTGAAAGCAGGAATATGGCTTTACCTGCAAGAGATGAAATATTTTCTTCTGAACCTCATAACTTATGGGCATAATAGTCTACTGAAGAAAACTGCTGCAAAACTGCAGAAGTTCTTTTTTTTTTTTTTTAAATGTTTATTTTTGAGAGAGAAAGAGTGCTAGCGGGGGAGGTACAGAGAGAGAGGGGGACAGAGGATTCGAAGTGGGCTCTGTGCTGACAGCAGAGAGCCCAACGCGGAGCTGGAACTCACAAATCATGAGACCACGACCTGAGCCGAAGTGGGGCGCTCAACCAAATGAACCACCCAGGCACCCCTGCAAAAGTTTCTGAATTCAAAGCTGCCCACAAGCTCTATTTCACAGCTATCAATAAAAATAAATGATTTTCCATTCCCCTAACTGATCAGTACCACTTCAATAAACACACACTTTTTTGCTTAGCTATCCACTTTCCATTCCTCCCTACCCCATGGAGTTTTCCCCAGACTCCATTCTCCCAAACAGGAGTTGGGTGCACACCTCTATGGCCTGTGCCAACTATCTCAGCCATACATCACTGTACCTTCATCTACTTGTCTGTCACCACCACCAAACCATTCCCTTGTATCTCTAACTAGGGTCCAAAGCAGTACCTGGCACACAGGAAATGCTCAAAGACAGGTTTGTTGGAATGAATGGATTCCAGGAAGATGGCTGCAGGGAGTAAAAGCACCAAATGAAAACAGGAGTCACACAGTGGTAGTGTTAAGTGGAGAAGCAGCTTGAAGGGCCTCTTCTCGAGGCTCCTGGAGGTGCCTACGGTGGCAGTGGACACAGCTTAGCACTGTCAATCAGCTCTTACCCTGGCTCAGTTGTTCACTGGGATTGCCCCCGCGGGGGACAGGGTACCCAGGAAGGTGCCGAACTTTCTATTCTGGGTCAGTGGGTGTCTGGGAAAGGAGAGGGATGGACAGTGCCAAATGCCCCGGAAGAGCTGGACTCAGAGATGCGTGCCCAGCTTTGCAACCCCCACAGGACAGAGAAGCACAAGTCCAACCTCCAGTCAGATCTAGACTTTTGATATTTTGTTTCCACATGATAGACACATAAAATTATAGTACTGTTTTTGTGTTTCAAATATTTTCTTAGAAGTAAACATGTAAAACATTCCATATTTCTATGGCTTTGTTTGGCATTTCTTTTTAAATAAACCTAGAACCTAAAAAACTAAAGTGCCCAGAACTCTCTAGCCCTCGCTTACAAAGTGTGGAGCTGTGGGCGAATCCCTTAACTGCAAATTTCCTCATCTCTAGTTTGAAGACATGCCCACCGCTAACCCTGTGGGATATTCTGATGCAGGTGAAGGGGCCTGGGCTAGCCCTGCCTACTTCTAGCCTTGGAAGTACTAGAAAGAGAAACAGCTCAGACTAAAAACAATCAGAGGTTGCTCCTGAAGTCTGGTGTCCACGAAGGCCCACTGTGAAAACCATGGAATGAGAACGCTGTAGATGATGACGTCTTTCTCCACTATTTCCTCACTAACAGAATCCCAATCAGGTAGTCCAACTTCACGGGAATGTGAAACTGCATTCTAGTTAAGGGAGAATCTTGAACAGCAGTACTTCCTTCTGATCCTAAGAGACGGCTGATTTAGGAAAAGGGCATGTAACTTGTCTTCTAACCACGAAACATGAGGGGAAGTTGGCCAGGGGTCCTCTGGGAAAAGTTACCTTGCTCTGAAAGAACAAGAAGATGTCCCTTCACTTCCTCAAGATATTGTTCTGTCTAGATGTGTATCTGAGACTACTGAAGCCAAGACACCTGGTGACCCTAAAAGATACTAGCCTAAAGACAAGGCCAACATGTTGAGCATGCAGCACAGAAGAATAGAAATCAGGGTCACTGATGTTGTCACTAAAGTACTGGATATCTTGTTATGTAACAAAAATAAATTTCCCTTTATGCTTTTAGCCAATCTCATTAGGGTTTTCTGCTACTTGTAGTCAAAACCATCCTAGATGAAGGGACCAAAAAAGAACCATCAAAATCCCCAGATCTCCAGGTAATACACTTTGCACATTAAAGAAGTGTCTTCTGGGGGCGCCTGGGTGGCTTCAGTCAGTTAAGCATCTGACTTCGGCTCAGGTCATGATCTCATGGTCCTTGAGTTCAAGCCCCACGTCGGGCTCTGTGCTGACAGCTTGGAGCCTGGAGCCTGCTTCTGACTCTGTGTCTCCCTCTCTGTGACCCTCCCCCATTCATGCTCTGTCTCTCTCTGTCTCAAAAATAAATAAACATTTAAAAAAATTAAAAAAAAAATAAAAATAAAGAAGTGTCTTCTGATAAGGAAACTTCCAACAACTGAAGAACAAGCCCTTCAGTGATGACAAAGGACAATCTTCTCAAGCTCCAAAAGGAAAAATGTAGCTTTATAATCTTTAAACTGTCAGGGGCGCCTGGGTGGCTCAGTTGGTTGAGTGTCTGACTTCGGCTCAGGTCATGATCTCTCAGGTCTGTGGGTTTGAGCCCCGCGTCAGGTTCTGTGCTGACAGCTCAGAGCCTGGAGCCTGCTTTGGATTCTGTGTCTCCCTCTCTCTCTCTCTGCCCCTCCCCAACTCATGCTTGCTCTCTCTCTCTCTGTCAAAAACAAAATAAACATTTTATAATCTTTAAACTGTCCCCAAAGGCAGACAATCTGAATTATGTCTGGTCTATTAGGGCTGGCACCAAAATATTAAAAGAGAATCTGCCAAACACAAAATTCATTCTCTCATAAGGAGTAAGGAATCTGCCCAAATAACCAAAATTAGCTTAGAACAGGCAAACCATAAAAGAAATTTATACTCCTGCCACATCAGGACCTTAATTGATCATTATTTTTCACAAACACATCTAAATACAATGGAGCCAATAAATCCTATTTTTCAGAGTGTAATTAATCCTCAAAGATTTTCCAGGCCATCTTCTGCAAAATCAATGATCTGATTTCAAGTAGTTTATGCCATTCAAAGTGTCAACAGCTTCTGTCTTTTCTAGACTTAAATAAGGAACTACTAGCATGAAGAAAAATGTGTAAATTCCTTAAAAGCTACACAGTATCTGGGGCGCCTGGGTGGCTCACTCAGTTAAGCATCTGACTCAATTTTGGCTCAGGTCATGATCTCATGATCAAGTTCCATGTCAGGCTCTGTCCCGACAATGCGGAGCCTGCTTGGTATTCTCCCCCCCCCCCCCCGGCCCTCCCCTGCTTGTGCTCTGTCTCTCAATATAAATAAATAAACATTAAAAAAATAATAATAAAGGAAAAAATAAAAGCTGCAAAATATCAAAAACATGTCATGGGGCGCCTGTGTGGTTCAGTCGGTTAAATGTCCGACTTCCATTCAGGTCATGATCTCACAGTTTGTGAGTTCAAGCCCCACACTGGGTTCTCTGCTATCAGCATGGAGCCTGCTTTGGATGTGCTCTCGCGCTCTCTCTCTCTCTCTCTCTCTCTGTCTCTCTCTCTCTCCATCCCCAACTGCCTCACTCTCTCCCTTAAAGGTAAACATTAAAAAAAATTACTAAAAAAAAAAGTCATAAAGCCCAAATCAGGGTTTCATTGCCCTGGGTTAAACTAACAACCACCAACAAAAAACAAAAACAAAAAAACCAAAAAAACAAAAACAAAAAAACCAAAAAAACACCCATCAGTATATGTGTTGTTTTTTTTTGTTCTGTAAACAACTCCAAAGGTTTCCCTGGGGGAAACTATAAATGATATGCTTTTTCCCATATGGCAACACATGGAGGTTCTCTATTTGGTTTATAATACAACAGTGTTTCCTATGCACCTGATCTGAAATTAATATCGTTCAAGTATACAATGCACAAAAAAATTGAGGGCTATGACAATGGGAACAGAATGACTATGACTATATCATATATCATATCATATCATATCATATCATATCATATCATATATCATGTGAGAGAGACCGCACGCACACACATGTGAACACAGGAGAGGGGCAGAGGGAGAGAGAGAATTTTAAGCAGGTTCCATGCTCAGCATGGAGCCTGACACAGGGCTTGATCCCATGATCATTACCTAAGGTGAAATCAAGAGCTGGATGCTCAATCAACTAAGCCACCCAGGTGCCCCAGAATGATTTACAAAATGTTAATTCCAGTGGTTAATATACAGTGTTATATTAGTTTCAGGTGTCCAATACAGTGATTCAACAATTCCATACATTATTCAGTGTTCACTGTGGTGTTAACTTTTTTTTTAAGTTTATTTATTTTGAGAGAGAGAGCATGCGCATGCTAGTGGGGGGCATGGGGGGAGGGGGGGGGGAGGGAGGGAGAGAAAGAAAATATGCCGAGCAAGCTGTGCACTGTCAGCGCAGAGCTCAATGTGGGGCTCAAACCCATGAACCTGAGATCATGACCTGAGCTGAAGTCAGATGCTTAACCAACTAAGCCACCAAGGCGCCCCATGATAAGTGTATATTCTTAATCCCCTTCACCTATTTCACCCATTTCCCCTCTGGTAAACATCTGTTTGTTCTCTACAGTTAAAAGTGCTTTTTGGTTTGTCCCTTTTTGTTGGTGTTCATTTTATTTATTTTTTATTATTTTTTAATGTTTATTTATTTTTGAGAGACAGAGAAAGTGTGAGCAGGGGAGGGACAGAGAGAGAGGGAGACACAGAATCTGAAGCAGGCTCCCGGCTATGAGCCATCAGCAGAGCCCGACACAAGGCTCCAACTCACAAACCATGAGATCACAACCTGAGCTGAAGTTGGATGCTAAATTGACTGAGCCACCCCCAGGTGCCCTGAGTTTGTTCGTTTTATGTATTAAATTCCACGTATGAGTAAAATCATACAGTATTTGTCTTCCTCTGACTGGCTTATTTCACATAGCATTATACTCTCCAGATCCATCCATGTTGTTGCAAATGGCAAGATTTCATTCTTGTTTATGACTCAATAATATTCCATTGTGTATATATACCACATCTTTATTTTTTTTTCTCTTTTCCTTCTTTATTTTTTTTAAATATATGAAATTTATTGTCAAATTGGTTTCCATACAACACCCAGTGCTCATCCCAAAAGATGCCCTCTTCAATACCCATCACCCACCCTCCCCGCCCTCCCACCCCCCATCAGCCCTCAGTTTGTTCTCATTTTTTAAGAGTCTCTTATGCTTTGGCTCTCTCCCACTCTAACCTCTTTTTTTTCCTTCCCCTCCCCCATGGGTTCCTGTTAAGTTTCTCAGGATCCACATAAGAGTGAAAACTTATGTATATACCACATCTTTATTCCTTCATTTATCAATGGACACTTGGGCTGCTTCCATAATTTGGTGTTGTAAATATGCTGCAATAAACATAGGGGTGCACGTATCTCTTCGAATTAGTGTTTTCATATTCTTTGGGTAAATACCTATGGAATGATCTTTAGATTGAAACTAATAAAAAATATTAAAAAAAAAAAAAGAACAACTAGGGGCATCCGGCTGGCTCATTCAGTGGAGCATAGGACTACTGATCTAGGGGTTGTGAGTTCAAGCCCCACACTGGGTGTAGAGATTGCCTAAAAAAAATAAAATCTTTTAAAAATTAAAATTAAAAAAAGAACAACTAGATAATCCCTTCCTTGCAAATGTCACAGAACTCACTTAGGAGGAGAAAAAGTTTAGATATAATAATCTGAACATTATAAAGACCTCACAGGTCTATCCACTGAAATACATTAGGATTTGCAATCTTTTTTTTTTTCCTTTAAGTCACTATGCTTTGTAATTAACACAGATCAAAGAAAGATACTCTCCCTTAGCACCAAAAATATTCTCTGATCCTGGGGCGCCTGGGTGGCTCAGTTAAGCGTCTGACTTTGGCTCAGGTCATGAGCTCGAAGTTCACGAGTTTGAAGCCCACATTGGGATCTCTGCTGTCAGTGCAGAGACTGCTTGGGATCCTCTGTCTCCCTTGCTCTCTGCCCTTCCTCCGCTCACATGCATGCACTCGAGCTCTCTTTCTCTCTCTCAAAAATAAACAAAAAAAAAATTCTTCAATCTCTTAAGCACAACTACAATTTCTCATCCTGTGGTTTCTACATAAGACTTGTCCACTCGCAGGGCACCTGGCAACTCTTGATCCTGAGGTTGTGAGTTCAAGCCCTGTACTGGGCATGAAACCTACTTAAACAAACAAACAAACAAATAAATAAAAGACTTATCCACTCTTCTCATGAGGAATTAAGGGCTCATTACACAGTTATACTTGTTTCAGACAAGAGCTACAAAGCAGACAGAATCTTCCCTTCCTGTGGAACTTCTGAAGCATGTAAATACTGTAAGAACAACAGGAACAGAAAGGAACCTAACAGTCTAAAACTGTGCCAAGAGACTAGTAAGAAAAAAGGAAAAGGCTGGAGCCATTTCTTGCAATCACTGCTAAGCTAAACAAGGAAGAATAAACAGCAAAAAAACAATCAAGAACAAGTAGTTCAGGGGTGCCTATGTGGCTCAGTTAGTTGATTGTTCAACTGTTCATTTCGGCTCAAGTCATGATCTCACAGTTGTGAGATCTAACACCACATCGGGCTCCATGCTGGGCATGGAACCTACTTGAGACTCACTCTCTCTCACTCTCTCTCTCTCTCTCTCAAAACAAATAAACTTTAATAATAAAAAAAATTTTTAATAAAAATAAGTAAATAAAAAACAAGAATAAAAATAAAAAGAACCAAGTTGTTCAAAGTTCCTCAAGTTTCTGGGAGAGAGATACTTATAAAGACAGTATTTTCAAACCCTTTGGCAAGAATGGTCCCAAATGAGCCTACCTTTGAGTACCTGGACAGCAGTCCGATCACCAGCAGCCTCTACTGAGCACTAACATATCTGAAACTCCATTCACAACATAGACAGAACCTCCTCTTCCCCAGTGGTGCATTTGTCACCTGGAAAATATCTGAAGGAAAGTGATGCCTAGGTTTATCCTCCACCCCACTCCAGAATTAACTACAGTCAGAGGCTTCTAGTACATCCCATTACAGTCTCAGTCCTTCTGTAGGTCATGACCTGACTGCAACGCCCAGTCAAGTAGTACCCTGGACACTCCTACCCCCAGCTATCACTGTCAAAGCCTTCTGTAGCTTTTTCCACAACACCATTGCCTTCAGCATCTTCAGCCTCATCAGCCCTCAGAGCTATTCAGTTGCCAATGCCATCAAGAGGATCATAGTCACCACAACATTCTGATCACGCAATGCAACATGGTCACCAGCACTAACATTCTGGGCATAATGACAGCCATCCTGAGGATCTTCCTGCATAATAAGAGCAAGTAACCAAGTATGATGCAAACCAGTAAGATAGGAAGTACCTACCTTCTCCCTGTCATGACTTAAGAACCTGAGTAATCAGTATTATCAGAACACACCAAAGCAAGGCTGATGGAAAATAAACAGTTTCTAAAAAAACAAAACAAAGCAAAACACACACCAAAGAAACCCCTCACTACTTCCAAATATCATCACACTGGAATCTGGGGAGAGGGAAGAGACACAGTCTATAGCAGAAATCATGATCAGTGTTTTAAGCTCTGCTTCCCGAGTACCTGTTCTTTTTGATGAGACTTCACCCTTTCTGTGATGATTTGCTAGGATATTTGGTAAAGAAATCTTGTTTTTGAGAAGGAGCTTGTACTTTTTTTCTATTGAATAGTTTATAGCACTATGTATATTGGATTGAAAATTATTTTACTTTTAAATGTTTAAAAATAAGAAAATTCCCACAGCAGAAGCCTGACACATTTCAGTATTTAGTAGTAAAGCTCCTTTCTAACAAAGACAATCTTGAAAAATGGAAACTAATCAGGATTATCTAATATGGATGCATTAGAGTAGACAAGACCACTGTGTGTTTATTACCAGGTCTGTTTTTATTGGGTTGTTTCCATTAGAGTCTGAATCAGGTCCTAAGGGAAAGGGAAAAAGTATACCACAAAGCTAGGCTTTGGTTTGCCAAAACAGACAGTTGGGACAAGATTAAGTTCTGGGTTTGGCAAAATCTTTGTGACTGAAATTATATGACCCAGTAGATAATGCTTATGCCCAAAATACACGATGTGACTTGGATTCTTTTTTGTCTTATCATAAAACAAAACTGGGCCCCAACCCAAGGACCACTGGGACTTGACTTGTGGGGTTGCCCGCGATAGGTCCATGTCCTTCAACACCAACACCAGCCATGGGAGCAGAGCAGAGGTGCAATACTTGTAGAGAGGGAGCAGCAGGTGTTCTTCACAAATGTGGACGCTGGACTAAGAGAGGCTAAAGTAACTGCAATTCTCTCCATATATTTTTAGTGACTGATGTTCAGAGAGGAAATAATGTAGTTCGAATCAGTTATTTTAGATCACTGGAAGTTTATATTAAAATGGTTAAAATTTTGTCAGTTTATGAATGGACTGCTCCCCAAGAGGTCAAGGGGTTCCACTGCTCTACCTATGAGTTTGTGTACCACCAGCTACTGTGCACCAGTCTATTTGTTTGTCCTTCATTTGCTTTAAGACACATTGGTTTCTGGGAATGCAAGCTGGTGCAGCCACTTTGGAAAACAGTATGGAGGTTCCTCAAAAAACTAAAAATAGGGGCGCCTGGGTGGCGCAGTCGGTTAAGCATCCGACTTCAGCCAGGTCACGATCTCACGGTCCGTGAGTTCGAGCCCCGCGTCAGGCTCTGGGCTGATGGCTCGGAGCCTGGAGCCTGTTTCCGATTCTGTGTCTCCCTCTCTCTCTGCCCCTCCCCCGTTCATGCTCTGTCTCTCTCTGTCCCAAAAATAAATAAAAAATTAAAAAAAAAAAAAAAAAAACACTAAAAATAGAACTACCCTACGACCCAACAATTGCACTACTAGGCATTTATCCACGGGATACAGATGTGCTGTTTGAAGGGACACATGCACCCCCATGTTTATAGCAGCACTATCAACAATAGCCAAAGTATGGAAAGAGCCCAAATGTCCATCGATGGATGAATGGATAAAGAAGATGTGGTATATATATACAATGGAGTATTACTTGGTAATCAAAAAGAATGAAATCTTGCCATTTACAACTACGTGGATGGAACTGGAGGGTATTATGCTTAAGTGAAATCAGTCAGAGAAAGACAAAAATCATATGACTTCACTCATATGAGGACTTTAAGAGATAAAACAGATGAACATAAGGGAAGGGAAACAAAAATAATATAAAAACAGGGAGGGGGACAAAACAGAAAAGACTCTTGAATATGGAGAACAAACAGAGGGTTACTGGAGGGGTTGTGGGAGGGGGATGGGCTAAATGAGTAAGGGGCACTAAGGAATCTACTCCTGAAATCACTGTTGCACTGTATGCTAACTAATTTGGATGTAAATTTTAAAAAATAAAAAAATTAAATTAAAAAAATTTTAAAGACACTTTGGTTTCACATTTTACTGCATAAAATATGAAGGATCATATTCTTCTTTTAATGTTTATTCATTTTTGAGAGAGAGAGTGCGTGTGTAAGCAGGGGAGGGGCAGCAAGAGAGGAGGACAGAGGATCCCAAGCAGGCTCTGCACTGACAGCAGAGAGCCCAATCTGGAGCTCAAACTCACAAACCACATGATCATGACCTGAGCCGAAGTTGGACACTTAACCAACTGAGCCACCCAGGCACCCTGGGAAGGAGGATATTCTTTTATTTATTTTTAAAATTTTTGTAATGTTTATTTATTTTTAAGATTAAGAGAGAGACAGAGCATGAGCGAGGAAGAGGCAAAGAGTTAAAGAGACACAGAATCTGAAGCAGGCTCTAGGCTGTGAGCTATCAGCACAGAGCCCGACACAGGGCCTGAACCCACAGACTGTGAGATCATGATCTGAGCCGAAGTCGGACGCTCAACCGACTGAGCCACCCAGGCGCCCCTAAGGATATTTTTAAAAAGAACTTGCTGAGACTTTTTTTTCCACTTGTGGACAGTAACAAACGGAAATAAATGTACACTGCAAAGATACTAATTACAATAGTTAGGTCTACCTTCTGGGTATAGAAACTAACTCCTTAAACACATAATTGAACTTCAAAATTAATTACATCTCTCTTCAAGTAAAATAAATTACAAGAGTACAAGTAAATGTACTCTTCAAGTACAATAAATGCTGCTAAAATTTGTATATTATAATTATTGTTTTCCTTTAAAAAAAATTTTTTTAACGTTTATTTTTGAGACAGAGAGAGACAGAGCATGAACGAGGGAGGATCAGAGAGAGAGGGAGACACAGAATCCGAAACAGACTCCAGGCTCTGAGCTGTCAGCATAGAGCCCGACGCGGGACTTGAACCCACGAATCGTGAGATCATGACCTGAGCCGAAGTCGGACGCTTAACCACTGAGCCACCCAGGCGCGCGTTGTTTTCCTTTTTTAAAGCAAAAGCACTTAGTGATGTGAAATGACTGTCAGATTTATTATAGTTTATAAATAAATAGGATACTTAATTTTATTAAAAAATTAAAATGGATAAACTGTGGTATATTCATTTTTTCTTAAATTTATTTATTTTGTGGGGGTGGGGGGAGGGAGTGTGTGAGCCTGCGAGCAGAAGAGGAGAGAGAGAAAAGAGAGAGAGAAAAGAGAGAGACTCCAAGCAGGCTCCACACTGTCAACGCAGAGCCTAATGCGGGGCTTGATCTCAGGAACTGTGAGATCATGACCTGAGCAGAAACCAAGAGTCAGACACTTAACCTACTGAGCCACCCAGGAGCCCCTGTGGAATATTCATTTGATGGATTACTACATAGAAGTGAAAAAGAACCAACTACTGCCATACACAACACAGATGAATCTCACAGGTGTGATGTAGCAAGAGAAAAGTCTAGACTCTAACGAGACTATGGGGTGTGATTCTACTCCCACAAAATTCAGAATGATAATGGAGACCACAATAGTGGTTACTCTGGGAAAATACTAATTGAAAAGGGGCACAAAGATGGAAGTGACATTGTTGAATACTGTTGAGGTGAGCTCTGTACTTGGATTTGTAAACTTTACCGTATGTTAGAGGTTAATTACAAGGAAAAAAACCAACAGTGTTCCCCTGTACCAACAAAAAACAAATCAGAGAATAAAAACTGTTTAAATACATCCCATTCAAAACAGCAACCAAAACTATAAATTACTTACAAACCTTTAAAAATTATGTCAGACCAGTAATAAAGCTTTACTGAAGGACTTAAAAATTAAGAGACACAATATAAGCACCATTTCTGTTTTAAATCAACAACACAGCAACCCTAGAAAGTGGCAATGAATAAAAAGCCCTGGCCAAGAAAGAGAAATTGCGATCAGATACGGTGGTGAACAAGGTCAGGACTATTTTAAGAAGTAGTAAGACACTCTCCACAGCACAGCAGTACCTGGTCACCAAGTCCCTTAGCTGGATCAGCACATTCAAAAATGCAGATCAGCAGACATGCTCTCTAAGAAGCTTGGTTAGAATTTCAAATTCTATGGACAACATATATTTATAACTTCAGATTAAGCACTTGGGTTTGATATGTAATCTTTTTGTAAGGAGAAGCATACTTGATGCCTTCAGACTGCATAGGTGTATTTGCAGATTTCCTCAAAACTGGTTTATAAATTCAATTATTTCTACTACCTCTTCTAAAATTTGGGGTGCTTAGCTGGCTCAGGTGGTAGAGCATCCAACTCTTGGTCTTGGGGTCAATGAGTTCAAGCCCCACATTGGGCATGGAGCCTACTTTAAAAAGTAAAATTAAAAAACAAACAACAAAAAACCCTAGGGGCGGTGAGTGGCTCAGTCAGTTAAGAGTCCTCTCCCGCTTGCGTGCTCTCTCTCAGAATATAAATAAACTTAAAAAAAAAAACAAACAAAAAAACTAAATTTAAACAGATCCACTTAAGCACTAAAAGGATGATGACAAAGTATGATGCCCTTAAAAAATAGTACGAAATGTTTAGTTTTTTAAAAATTAAACTTGTGGGGCACCTGGGTGGTTTAGTCAGTTAAGTGTCTGACTTCGGCTCAGGTCATGATCTTGCAGTTTGTGGGTTTGAGCCCCATGTTGGGCTCTGCACTGAGAGCTCAGAGCCTGGAGCCTGCTTCAGATTTTGTGTCTCCCTCTCTCTCTGACCCTCCCCCACTCGTACTCTGTCTGTCTCAAAAATAAATAAACATTAAAAAAAAAATTGGGGACGGGGGAGCGCCTGGGTGGCTCTGTTGGTTAAGCATCCGACTTCGGCTCAGGTCATGGTCTCCCGGTTCGTGAGTTCAAGCCCTGTGTCAGGCTCTGTGCTGACAGTTCAGAGTCTGGAGCCTGCTTCAGATTCTGTGTCTCCCTCTCTCTCTGACCCTCCCCTGCTTGTGCTTGTGCTCCCTCTCTCTCTCTCTCTGTTAAAAATTAAAAAAAAATTAAAACTTTAATTAAAAAACAAATTTTCTATTAAAAAAAATTAAATTAAACTTATTAAGAGGCACCTGGGTGGCTCAGTTGGTTGAGCATCTAACTCTTGATTTTGGCTAAGGTCATGATTCCATGTTTGTGAGATCAAGCCCTGGGGCTCTGTGCTGACAGCAGGGAGCCTGCTTGGGATTCTCTCTCTCCCTCTCTCTGTCTGCCCCTCCCCTGCTCACACAAATGTGAGCATGCTCTCTGTCAAAATAAACAAGCAAACTTAAAAAACAATTAAACTTGTTAACTCAGGAATGCTAAGAAAAATTATGGCAATACTGTATCTTTGGTTTACTTTTACTGTCTGATGCAATCCAAGTGAAAAAATAGCAAAATCATTCTTAATTGAAAAGAACACAGTGCACTGAGAACTCACTCCAACAGAAACAAACACACAAAGCCTGGGTTACATAGCTCTGGACTTTAATTTCTAACCAATTTCAGAAATTAAAAAAAAAATTGATATGGACTGTGACAGGAAAAGATACCAAAATACCCTCAAATTCATAGACGAAAAAAACTAAAGCAGAAAACTAACATGAAAGCATATCTGTTCTCTAAAGCACATAACCAAGGGAACCTACTGTTTTCTTAAATTCAAGTCCATTCTTGCTTTTACATATGATAGTGGGCACTCATACAGATTAGGTCATTTGTGAGAGAGTGACAACAATTCTGCTTCCCCTGACCCCCTCGGGACTGTTTTAAGCACATGCTCACAAACCTCTCCTTTGAGGAGGAAGAAAACAAGGAATGTTATGAAGGTATGAAGGGCTGCCAATCTGAGCCTGCCCTACCAATCTAACCAGGGACTGGCATATCACCTAGAAACCAGAAATGTGTACAGGGGCCTGGGGCCTAGAGCAATCTGGGAGATTTGAAATAAGAAAGAAAAAAGGCTTGAAGGTATCTATTTTGTTGTTTGTCCTCAGAGAAGAGATGAATGATTGTTTAGACTTTTGGGTCCTATCCCAGGAGCAAGGGACACAGTGGCATACTCCTGAGGACACCAGGCTGAGAGCAAACAGGGAGCAAGGAGAAAAGGAAACTTGGCAGGAAGCCTAAAATGTGCCAGCCCATCAAGAAACAGCCAGAACAGAATTAATGTAGGACAAAGACAGAATCCCCTTTCCTGTTTTTACTGGATTTTAAAGATTAGAAACCCATGCTTCCTGAGATATATAGATATGTAAGTTTAGTAAAGATCCTTTTGAAAGTGTCTCAACTGTGCTAAAAAGAGGGGAAAAGGAGGTTTGAGGACAGAATTTTATCAATACAGGTCCGAAGTGGCAAAGGGGAAATCAAAATGAGAAAACACTAAAAGAAAGGAGAAAGAAAGGTGCCCCATACTTCTCACCTGAAACCCTGTCTGTTCACAATTTGTATGGGATTATTCTTTAACAAGAAATTACAGAAATACCTCTGCTGTGACTAAATAGTTAAGGTGAGCCATACCTAAACCAGGTAAATCTCTGCCTGGCACATTTACAAGTGAATCTAAACATGGTGAAGCCTAGAAGGCACATATATAGGATAATAGGAGAAATGATTCTCAAACCAACCCACGAAACACTGAAAATGAGACTGTCTGAAATGCTAAAATATGAAATGAGGAGCTTCCTAGACACATACTACTGATTTCACTGAAGACCCAAAGCTAAAGAGAGCAGCTTCTGCACAACTGAAAAAAAGATGCAGAGGGACAGTACCATGCTTGTTCTCACAACCGAGGTTTTGGATGGGGCTGCTAACTCTAGTTCCTTTTCTTCACACCTCCATCCTACTGTAGCTCAATTGAAAGAGAAGCTGAACACAGTGGGGGCAAGCTGACAAGACTGAGGCAGAGGTGATCTGAGGTGACTGGGAAACTGATGTAGACACCTCTCTACTTGGGATTTCCCTTCACTATAACATCTTTTGAATAAAATCTGCTCTGTTGCAGAACAGAAACCAAAGAACAATATTTGTCACTCACCAGAATTTCAATTAGCTGTAACTGGGTTTGTAACTGGAAGTCACTCCAAGTACAATTCTGCTACCTTGTACTAGGGATATTCACACGTGTCCTGCTATTAAAGAGGTAAAAAGTAGAAATAAAATCTCCTACACCTAGGAGAAATGAACCCAAAGCTCCAGTTACAACATTGAGCTTTTGAGATTACTTGGGGACCTCATTTAGAACCCACTGCCATTAAAAATGATTACCAGCTTCAAACAAGAAAAGTCTCCCAAGTAAGTAGTCTCCAGAGTAAGGAATTATGCAACCATGAAATAGCTCTTGTCTTTCCTGTGATGTCTCCATGATACCACAAGACTGTTACAACTCCAAACGAGTTTTAAATCACTGAATTCTGAACTATTTTAAAAGATGCACCAAGAAGCAACATACACCTAAACATCAGATATGGCTACACCTCAGAGGACTCTTCATTTGGCAGTGATATCACACACTTAAAACATTTTGATGCTACACTACTCTGCAGATTATTGGAAAATACAATCAAAGACCAGATCACTCAGACGTGGACAACGGGCTGTATTCAGCTACTGTTGGATATGATGAAGTGTCCACCACAAAACAGAACTCCACTGAGCTTTGTTTGCTCTTTGAGAATAATCTGCTGCTACGTATGTCTCACACAGGGGTTGAGACCAACTCAAGTTATCTCCTCCAAAGACTATGTTCTTGGTATCCTATGTTCCTGCCTCTGGTGAGACATTTCTTCCTCAAGGCCAACAGTGTAATTCCTTATACACTCACACAGTCAGAAAATAATACAAGGAGATTTCAGGGCACAAACTTGACAGACAGCCCTCCATTTAAAACCACACACCACTGGGGGCAACACAATGACATATCTCAACATCCATAGGGTATATAAAGACTTTATTAGCAGGTACCTAGAAGCAGATGAGCAACATGCAAAGTGAGTGTGAGGAAAACCTGTAAACAGAGGAGGTAAATGACCTGTTTAATGCCTCACAAAATGCAAGAGTTTGACAGTTTCAAGCGGACTTCAGGAAGACTACATTCTGTCTTCTACCCTCCAGTGAAACACTAGAATTACTCCTTTTAAGCACTTTTAATTTTTTTTTAATGTTTATTTATTTTTGACAGAGAGAGAGCATGAGCGGGGGAGGGGCAGAGAGAGAGGGAGACACAGAATCTGAAGCAGGCTCTAGGCTCTGAGCTGTCAGCACAGAGCCCGGCATGGGGCTCAAACTCACAGACCGCAAGATCATGACCTGAGCCAAAGTCAGACGCTCAACCGACTGAGCCACCCAGGCGCCCCACTTTTAAACATTAGAAAATACTTCTATCAACCTCACAGACAACCCATAGTTCCAAATAAATGGGGACCAACTTTCAACCACACAAGCCCAACAATAACCTCCCAAATTAAACAAGTATAGAGAAATCTCCAAAGAGACACCATTCCGGGGCAGGTGGTGGCTCAGTCGGTTAAGCATCTGACTCTTGATTTCAGTTCAGGCCTTGATCTCATAGTTTGTGAGTTCAAGCCCTGCTTGGGATTCTGTCTCTCCCTCTCTCTCTGACCCTCCCCCACTCACGCTTGCTCTCCCTCAAAATAAATAAACTTTAAAAAGAAAGAAAGAAAAGAGAAGAGAAAGAGAAAGAAAGATCATTCCATAAGACTGGGTTCCAAATCTCTCTACTCTCTCAGCTTCTTTTCCTGACCTTCAAGTGACATAAGGAACTGAAGAGCCTGAACATGTGAAGCTCTCAAGATTCTGGGAATCGGGACTATGTAAAAAAGATAATGGAACTCAACCTGGAAGCAAGCATCAATCTCATGATTAACAAGTTGTGCACCTGACAATGTACCAATTCAACTATTTTCTCTGTCAAGAACTTAAGACTATCTGTCCTGGGTATTTTTTAGGGTGAGGTAATATATGAGAAAACATTTTAGAAGTACACACAATATTGATGCAGCTAAAACCAATGCTAAAATTTTTAATATTTTAAGGTATCAGAAATATAGGGGTGCCTGGGTAGCTCAGTTGGTTGGGCGTCTGACTCTTGATTTCAGCTCAGGTCATGATCTCACAGTTCGTGAGTTCGAGCCCCACACTGGGCTCTGTGCTGACAATGCAGAGCCTGCTTGGGATTCTCTTTCTCTCCCCTCTCTCTCTGTCCCTGCCCTATTTGTTCTCTCAAAATAAATAAGTAAAATAAAAATAAGATATTAGAAATATAAAACTAACGACTTTAGGTTCTCCTTAGGAAGCCAGTAAAAGACCAAAGTAAGCAGAAGAAAGCAAATAATAAAAATATATGCAGACTCAAAAGAATGGATGGGGGAGAGAGAATTAAGGAAACCAAAAGTAGATCTTTAAAAAGAAAAAATCAGGGGCGCCTGGGTGGCTCAGTCAGTTGAGGGTCTGACTTCAGCTCAGGTCATGATCTCACAGCTCGTGAGTTTGAGGCCCGCATCAGGCTCTGCGCTGATAGTTCAGAGCCTGGAGCCTGCTTCAGATTCTGTGTCTCCCTCTCTTTCTTCCCCTAACCCACTTGCATTCTGTCTCTGTCTCTCTCAAAAATAAATAAACATCAAAAAAAAAAAATTAAAAAGAAAAAATCAGTAATATTCATGGATCCTCTAGAGAAACTGATCAGTAAAAAAAATATATACTAATTACTACTATCAGGGATGAAAAAAGGGGTATCACCACAGATGCTACAAGCATTAAAAAAAAAAAAAAAAGGTAATACAATGAGCAACTGTGTATCAATAAACTCAACAACTCAGACAAAATGGACAAGTTCCTTGAAAAATACAACTTACCAAAACTGACACAAGATAAAATATAAAATCTGAATGGTCTTGTGTCTATCAAAAAAACTGAATTTATCAAAAATCCTCCACAAGGAAAATTCCAGACACAGAGTTTCACTAATGAATTCTATCAAACATTCAAGGAAGAAATAGCATCAATCTTGCACAAATTCTTTCAGAAAACAGGGAGCAAAAAAACCCAAAAAAACAAAAAAAACCCAAACAAACAAAAAACCCCACATCTTCCAACTTATTGTATGAGGTCAGTTATCCCTGATAACAAAACCTAAAACAGAACCTTACCAAAAATATAACATACATACATACATAAAAAAAGAAAAAAGATTATAAACCAAAACCTGTCATGAACAAAAACAAAAATCCTTTAAAATTTTTTTAGCAAAACAGGCACCTAAGTGGTTTGGTTAAGCATCTGACTCTTGATTTCAGCTCAGGTCATGATCTCACAATTTGTGAGATTTGACCTCAAGTTGGGCTCTGCACTGACAGCACAGACCCTACTTGGGATTCTCTCTCTCCCTCTCTCTCTGCCCCTCCCCTGCTCTCTCACTCTGTCCCTCAAAATAAATAAACTTTAAAAAAAAATTTTAGGGGCACCTGGGTGGCTCCATCAGTTAAGCATTCAATTTCAGCTCAGGTCATGATCTCACAATTCGTGAGTTCAAGCCCCGCGTCAGGCTCTGTACTGATAACTTGGAGCCTGGATCCTCCTTTCAATTCTGTCTCTCTCTCTCTGTCCTTCCCCCACTTTTGCTCTCTCTCTCAAAAAAAAATAAACAAAGGTGAATTCTTTAAAAGAAAAAAAAAGAAGTTAGTTGTTTTGTAGATTCCTAAGTATTTTCTATGTAAACAATCATGTTATCTGTGGATTGAGAAAATCTTATTTGTTGGTGCCCCAACAACTTTCAAAACTAGTATGTAAATTTAGCAAAGTCACAGGATACAAAAAGCCAATATACAAAATTCAATCATATTTTTATATGCTAGCAGTAACAAAAAACAAAAATTAAAAAATAATTTACTGGAGTAAATTAATGGAAAATGACAGAGTAGGAAGTTCTGAGAATCCATCATCCTTCCACCAAAACAGCTACTGAATTTGGAAAAACTGAAGTAACTTTTGGAACTCTGGAGTGTAGATGGAAAACATAAAGCTTCCAAGGTATAGCTTGATGAAGAGGCTAGTGAATTTTGGTAAATTTCAGCCTTTTGGGTAGCAACTACCCAACCTCCAGCCCTCATTCCTGGGTGCAGCTTGCTGGAGGCACAGATGGGCAATAAAGATAATTTGATTGATGACAACTGCTTTTGATCACTGAGGAGCTGAAGGAGCCAGTGACCACTGCTTCAACACTCATAGGCTGAAGTGGCTTCCAGGGGCATTTAAGAAGGCAGTACTCGTTTTTACTGTTTCCCCCTTTTGGGAGCTAGTCATTTAAGGAAATCTTTACCAGGTCACTAACTGCAGAGGTATCAGAACTAGATACACATTTCCAATATTAGTTTGAAAAAGCCACAAATGGAAGTCTCTAGCACTCAATGAGCAAAAACTAGCAATTCCTGGGAAGTGGGAGAACCAAGATTTGCAAAATTACTAAATACTCAAATGTCCAGTTTTAACAAAAAATTAGGCAACAAAGAAACAAAAAATTAATGACTATTCACAGGAAAAGGAAAATGATGGAAAAAAAAATCCTGAGGAAGCAAAGACATTAGAATTATTATTAATCAAAGACGTTAATGGAGCACATGGGTGGCTCAGTCAATTAAGTATCTGACTCTTGATTTCAGCTCAGGTCATGATCTCACAGTTTGTGAGTTCAAGCCCCATATCCGGCTCTACACAGACTCTGTGAAGCCTGCTTGGGATTCTCTCTCCCCCCTCTCTCTCTGCCCCTCCCCTGCTTGCACATTCACACACTCTCTCTCTCAAAATAAATAAACTTAAAAAAAAAATAAAAAAAGATGTTAGGGGCACTTGGGTGGCTCAGTCGGTTAAGCGTCTGACTCTTGGTTTCAGCTCATGTCATGATCTCACGGTTCATGGGTTTGAGCCCCATGTCCAGTTCTGTGCTGACAGCTTACTTGGGATTTCTCTCTCTCTCTCTCTGCCCCTCCCCAGCATGCTCTCTCTTCTCTCTCAAAATAAATAAATAAAACAAAAAGATGTTAAATCAACAGTCTTAAATACATTCAACAGACTAAAGGAAACAATGGTCAAAGGAATTCAGAAAAATGTGTGAACAAAATATAATATCAATAAAGATAGCAATTATAAAAAGGAGAAAACAAATTCTACAATATCTGAAAACAGAAAAGTAAAATAATTGATATGAAAAACTCATTAGAGGGATTCAACAGCAGATCTGAGCATATGTAAGAAGTATCAGTGAACCTGAAGGTAAGATACTTGAAATTATTCAGAGAGGCAAAAAAAGAGTAAAAGTAAACAGTCTGAGGGACCTGTGGGACACCAACAAATCTAACAATATATGATTATAGAAAGAGAAGAGAAGAAAAGAGGAAAAGAGGAAAAGAAGGGCAGAAAAAAATAATCTGAAAATAGTGCCCAAAAACTTTCCAAACTTGAGTAAAGACATGAATATACATGTGCAAGAAGCCTAATGAACCAACCCCTCTTTGAGGATTAACCAAGACACATTATAAAACAAAAACGTACTATTAAACTGTTAAACCCCAAAGAGAAGGAGAATATTTGCAGCAAGAGAGAAGCAGCTCATAGTGTACAAGAGATCTTCAATAAGATTAACAGCTGATTTCTCTCCAGAATCCTCTAAAAGGCAGTGGGATGATATATTTAAAGCCCTGAAAGAAAAAAACTGTCAATCAAGAATTCTAGATCCTGCAAAACTATCCTTCAAGAATGAAAGACAGGGGCACCTAAGTGGCTCAGTCAGTTAAGCATCCAACTTTGGCTCAGGTCATGATCTTGTGGTCTGTGAGTTCGAGTCCTGCATTGGGTTATATGCTAACAGCTCAAAGCCTGGAGCCTACTTTGGATTCTGTGTCTCCCTTTCTCTCTGCCCCTCTTCCTCCTTTGAGAGACTGATGCTATGTCTCTCAAAAATAAATAAACATTAATTTTTTTTTTAATTTAGAAAAAAGAATGAAAGAGAAATTAAGATATTTCCAAATAACATAAACTAAAGGAGCTCATTACCAACAGACCTGTCCTATAAGAAACGCTAAAGGGAATCTTTCAGGCTAAAATGAAAGGATAACTTAAAGCCATAAGAAAAATATACAACACTGGTTAACATGACTATATAGATAAATATAAAATCTAGTATTATTGTACATTTGGTATTGTTTATAACTTTTTTTCTATATGATTTAACAGACAAATGCATAAAATTTTAAAATCTTTGTTAAAGGCATACAATATAAAAGGATGTAATCTAATAACAATAAAAACACAAATACATATATGTATGTGATAACATATATACATATAAAAATTAAACATTAAAAATTTTTTTTTCTAAATTTTTTTTTAACGTTTATTTATTTTTGAGACAGAGAGAGACAGAGCATGAATGGGGGAGGGGCAGAGAGAGAGGGAGACACAGAATCGGAAGCAGGCTCCAGGCTCCGAGCCATCAGCCCAGAGTCCGACATGGGGCTCGAACTCATGGACCGCGAGATCGTGACCTGAGCTGAAGTCGGACACTCAACCGAGCCATCCAGGCGCCCCTAAAAATTTTTTCTAAAAAAGTATAATGTCCTTTGGGTCTTGTAATCCTTAATGATTTAAGGTTTATTTTATCTGGTATTAGGATAGTCATCCCAGCTCTCCTTTGGTTACTATTACATGGAAATATCTTTTTTCATCCTTTACTTTCAGTCTTTTTGTGTCTTTATATCTAATTTGAGTCTCCTATAGACTGCACATAGATGGACTGGGTTTTTAAAAATTTTTTTTAATGTTTTTATTTATTTTTGAGAGAGAGAGACAGAACGTGAGCAGGAGAGGGGCAGAGAGAGAGAGGAAGACACAGAATCCGAAGCAGGCTCCAGGCTCTGAGCTGTTAGCACAAAGCCTGACACAGGGCTTGAACTCATAAACCGTGAGATCATGACCTAAGCCGAAGTCAGACACTTAACCAACTGAGCCACCCAGGCACCCCATATTATGAAAGGTTAAACCCAGGCACCCCATGATGAAAGGTTAAACACAACAAGAAGAAATAACAATCATATGTTCACATAACAGAGCCACAAAATGTGTGAAGTTGACAGAAGTGGGAAAAAGACCACTGTACAATAGTTGGAGACTTCAATATCCCACATTCAGAAATGAATAGAACACCCAGACATAACATCAATAAGGAAACAGAGAATTTGAACAACACTAAAACCCAACTAGACCTAACAGATATATACTCAACCCAACAAAAGCAAAATACATACTTTTTCCAAATACACATGAAACATTCTCTAGGATAGATTATAAATTAGGCAGAAAACAAGTCTGAATAAAATTTAAAAGACTGAAATTATACAAAATATCTTCCTTAATCATAACAAAATGAAACTAGACGTCAATAAGAAGAAAATTGGAAAATTCACAAATCTGTGGAAATTACACAACATATCCTTAAACAACCAATAGGTTGAAGAAACTACAAGGGAAGTTTCTGCCAGAGCAATTAGGAAATAAAAAAAAATAACAGGCATCCAAATTAGTAAGAAGGTAACCATTTGCAGAAGACATGATCTTACATGCAGAAAACCCTAAAATTACCCACACACACACAAAACCACTGTTAGAGCTAATAAATATATTCAGCAAATTCGTAGGATACAAAATCGCCACACAGAAATTGGTTGATTTCTTTTTTTTTTTTTTAAAGATTTACTCATTTTTGAGAGACAGAGTATGAGTGGCGGAGGGGCAGAGAGGGAGGGAGACACAGAATCTGAAGCAGGCTCCAGGCTCTGAGCTGTCAGCACAGAGCCCAACATGGGGCTTGAACTCACAGAGTGCAAGATCATGACCTGAAGTCAGATGCCCAACCAACTGAGCCACCCAGGTGCTCCGAAATTGGCTGCATGTCTATACTTTAGCAGCGAACAATCTGAAAGGAATATTAAGAAAACAATCCATTTACAATAGTATCAAAAAGAAATAAATGTAAAAAAAATTTTTTTAATAAAAAAATCCAATAGTATCAAAAAGAATAAAATACTGAAGAATGAATATAACTAAGAAGTTGAAAGATTTATATTCTGAAAACTACAAAACACTTCTGAAAGAAACATCTAAATAAATGGAAAAACATCCCACGTTGACAAATTGGAAGACTTAATATTGTTAAGATGACAAATACTACCCAAAGAGATGTGCAGCCTAAATGTAATCCCTAACAAAATACCAATGACAATTATTGCAGGGGAAAAAAAAAAAAAAAAAACAACTATCCAGAAATTCATAGAGAATCTCAAGGGACCCTGTATAGCCAAAATTCCTGAAGAACAAAATTGGAGGAATCACATTTCCTGATTTCAAAACTTACTGCAAAACCACTATAATCAAAACAGTGTGGTACTAGCATAAACACAGTCATACAGACTAATAGAACACAACAGGAAGCCCAGACATAAACCCCTGCACATATTGGTCAAATGATTTTCTTTTTTTTTAATATTTATTTAGAGAGAGAGATAGAGAACATGCATGAGCAAGGGAGAGGCAGAGAGAAAGGGAAAGAGAGAATCCCAACCACACTGTGTCTATCAGCATGAAGCCTGACTCAAGGCTTGAATTCACAAACTGCAAGATCATGACCTGAGCTGAAATCAGGAGTCGGACATTTAACCCACTGAACCACTCAGGCACCCCGTCTTTTCTAAGTTCATTTATTTATGAGAGAAAGTGTGAGTCAGGGAGGGGCAGAAAGAGAGGGAAAGAGAGAATCACAAGCAGACTCCACACTGTCAGAGCAGAGCCTGACGTGGGGGTGCTCAAACCCACAAACCAGGAGATCATGACCGGAGCCGATGTCAGACATTTAACTGCTTGAGCCACCCAGGTACCCCAAATTAATTATATTTTTATGGGGTTTTTTATACTTATTTATTTTTGAGAGAGAAAGAGAGAGCAGGGAGGCAGCTCTCCACTGTCAGTGCAAAGCCCAACGCAGGGCTCAAACCCAGGAACCGTCAGATCATGACCTGAGCCAAAGTTGCACACTCAACCAACTGAGCCACTCAGGTACCCCACAGTCAAATGATTTTCAACAAGGGTGCCAAGACTATCAATGGGCAAAGGACAGTCTTTTCAACAAGTGGTACTGGGAAAACTGAACGGCCATATGCAAGAGTGAAATTGGAGCATTCCTTCACATCATATACAAAAATTAACTCAAAATGGATCAAAGACCTAAACTTACAAGCTAAAATTATAAAACTCTTAGAAGAAAACATGAGGGGGGTATTTCATGACCTTAGATATGACAATGATTTCTTAGCTATAACAACAAAAGCACAGGCAAGAAAAGAAAAAGTAGATAAACTGGGTATCATCAAAATTAAATACTTTTGTACATCAAAGGACACTGTCAAGAGAATGAAAAGACAACTCACAGAATGGGAGAACATATCTACAAATCATACCCTCTGATAAGGGATTAATATCCAATATAGAGAACTCCCACAACTTAAAGACAAAAAAATAAACAATCCAATTCAA
This sequence comes from Panthera uncia, assembly GCF_023721935.1. Classification (NCBI taxonomy): domain Eukaryota; kingdom Metazoa; phylum Chordata; class Mammalia; order Carnivora; family Felidae; genus Panthera; species Panthera uncia. Next base: position 17,799,944 of record NC_064816.1, read on the forward strand.
AAGTGGTCAAAGGACTTGCTTGGTTAGACATTTCTCCAGGGAAGATATGCAAATACCAATATGTACATGAAAAGATGCTCGGCATCCTTAGTTATTAGAAAAATCCACATGAAAGCCACAATGAGATACTACCTCACACCCATTGGAATGGCTATTATTAAAAAAAAAAAAAAAAAGTTAGCAAAGATGTGGAGAAACTGGAACTCTTACGCACTGCTGGTAGGCATGTAAAATGTTTCAGTCACTGTGGAAGACAGGATGGTAGTTCCCCAAAAAATTAAACACAGAATTTCCATGTGGTGCAGCAATTCCACTCCTAGGTATTCCACTCCTACCCAAAAGAACTGAAAGCAGGGACTCAAACCAATTATTTATACACTAATGATCATAGCAGCATTATTCACAATAACCAAAAAGTAGATACAACTTGTGTCCGTTAACAGATGAATGGACAGATAAAATGTGTTATATACATACAATGGAATATGATTTAGTTATAAAAAGAAATGAAATTCTGATACATGCTATAACATAGATGAACCTTGAAAACATTAAATGAAATAAGCCAGGCATCAAAGAACAAAAATTATATGATTCCATTTATATCAAATATCTAAAACAGACAAACCCATAGAGGTAGAAAGTATATTAGAGATAGAAAGTATATTAGAGGTTACAATGGACTGAGGGGAGGGGAAAATAGGACACTGTACAATAGATACAGAGCTTGTATTTGAGATGATGGAAAAAGTTCTTGAAATAGTGATATGGTTACACAACACTGTGAATGTACTTAATACTACTGTATTGTACACTTAAAAATAGTTAAAATAGTAAAATTTTGTTTTCTACATTTTACTATAATTTTTTAAAAGACAATTCATTTATGAGGCACCTGGCTGGCTCAGTCAGTGAAGTATGCAACTCTTGATCTCAGGGTTGTGGGTTCAAGCCCCATGCTGGGTGCAGAGATTACTTTAATTAATTAATTAATTAATTAATAAAATGAATAGATAGATAGATAGGGGTGCCTAGGTGGCTCAGTAGGTTAAGTGTCCAACTTTGGCTCAGGCCACGATCTTGCAGTTCATGAGTTCGAGCCCACGTCAGGCTCTGTGCTGACAGCTCAGAGCCTGGAACCTGGAGCCTACAGCCTGCTTCGGATTCGGTGTCTCCCTCTCTCTCTGCCCTTCCCCTGCTCACGCTCTGTCTGTCTCTCTCTCAAAAAAGTAAATAAACATTAAAAAAATTAAATTAGTAAGTAAAATCTAAAAAAAAAGACATTTCATTTACAATAGCATTAAAATAACATCAAACATCTTGGGATAAATTTATAAGATACGTGAAATCTCTGCAGTGAAAACAACCAAACAATCCAGAAAAATTAAAGAAGACATCAATAAATGGAGTTCTACACCAGGTGTATGGATTAGAAGACTTGATATGGTTAGGATGTCAATCCTCCTCAAATGAACCAATAAATTCAATGGAATCCCAACCACAATATCGGCAGGCTTTTTTTAGAGAAATTGGAAAACTAATTCTAAAATGTGTATGGAAATATAAAGAACCCTAAATACCCAAATCAATCTTATAAAGAAGAATAAAGTTGGGTGACTTATATACTACCGACTTCAAGACTTATCAGTGGGTATTAGCATATAAACAAATAGATCAATTGACAGAACAGAGATCCCAGAAATAGGTCCATACCTATACAGTCAATTCATTTTTTACATAAGTGCTAAAGCAAATAAATAGAAAGTGAAAGTTGTGATAGTTTTAAACTGTAAAATTTTTTGATAGTTCTTCCCCCAAAAGGTAGAGCCTTCTTCTCTCCACCCTTAAGTATGGGCTGGACTTAGTGACTCAATTCTAAGGAACAGAATATAATATGGCAGAAGTGACAGTCTGTGACTAGGTCATAAGAAGCTTCTTTACTCTGTCTTGGATCATTCATTCTGGAGGAGGATCATAGAATGCCATGAGGATACTCAGAGAGCCCACATGTCAAAGAACTGTGGCCTCCTGCCAAAAGCCAAGTTAAGTCATCTTAGAAACAGATCCTCCAGCTCCAGGCAAACCTTCAGATGACTGCAGTCCCACAAGACATCTTAACCTGCAACTTCATGAGAGACTGTGAGCCAGAGCCACCCGGCTAAGCCACTCCAAATTTTTCATCCTCATAAACTGAGGCAATAAATGTCTGCTATTTTAAATTGCTTAAGTTTTGGGGCACCTGGGTGGCTCAGTTAAGTGTCCAACTTGGGCTCAGGTCATGATCTCATGAGTTAATGAGCTCAAGCCCCACATCAGGCTCTCTGCTGTCAGCACGGAGCCCGCTTCAGATCCTGTCTCTGTCTCTCTCTCTCTCTCTCTGCGCCCTCCCAAAAATAAAATAAAATAAAATATTTAAACTACTAAGCTTTGGAGTCAAGAGATAACAGATACACATCTTTTTAGCAAATGGTGCTGGTATTAGAACAAGAAGACATCCATATAGGAAGAAAAATGAACCCCAACCATGAGATCATGACCTGAGCCGAAGTCAGACACTTAACTGACCGAGCCACCCAGACAACCCAAAAGTTTCTTTTAAAACTAGACACACATCTACCTGTAACCCAGCAATTCTATTACCCTCTATTCCTCTATTCCCCAAGAGAAATGAATATATGTGTATATCCCCCAAAAACACTTGTACGAAAATGTTCATAGAAGCTTTACTCGTAAGTCAAACAATGGAAACTGCCCAGATGTCCATCAACAGAACAGACAAACCGGAATGTTTGCACAATGCAATAAAAAGGAATGAACTACTGATACAAACAGCAGGGAATTCTCAAAACATTATACTGTGTGAAAGAAGCCCTACATGAGAGTATTATTCCATTTAGTATTATTTATTACACAAGTATTATTCCACATAGTATTATTCCATTTATATGAAATTTTAAAACTGGATGACTAACCTATGATGAAAACATTCAGAACAGAAGTTGTCTCTGGCTAGAACAGAACAGCACTTTATGCACTTAATTCCTACATTAACACAAATTTAAAAACAGATGGTAGCAACAACAGTATTGTCAAGAAAATACTTATTAAATTATTAACAACCTGTTCATATAACCCTGACAAATAGCGGCTTACCAGTTATCAGTGTATTATCTCTTGGCTCCAAACCCAACCATCACCACCCGCTCTGCAAAAACGAAGCTGGACTCATTAAATATTTTTCCTTTGCCAGATGTTAAGTTTTGTCAGTGAAAGACACTGGGGAAAGTCTGCAAAAAAATATGCTCCTCTCACCAGGCCTCTGCCACCCAGTCAGCTCCTTTCAGTGCCCAGCCACTGGTGGCTGCCTGACTCCCAGAATGTATCACGGTCAGCAGCACACAGTGGCCAGCAGCTTCCTCTGACACCTCACTGAAGTAGAGAGAGTGCTTCCAGCAAAACGCCTCTCCATAAGTGGCTTTCTCCAACATCCTAGAGGGTAGACTTCTAGCATGATCTGCCAATGTGGCACCACAATGACTTTCTCTGCCATCCAGTTAGGTATGACCACCCCCATCTCCATGATACGATCTCAGCCCTGAGAGGGTATCTTCCTTGAGTGCTCTGTATCAATGCTAGGGGTAATGGCTGCTCCTACATATGCTATTTCTATATTACTTAGAGTTCACTCTACTTTTTACTAGCCAAATTCTCATTACTCCAATCCTCAATTACAGTTAACAATTCTTTATATTAAACTTTACCTGTTCAAATTCCTGTGTGGTTTTTGTCTCCCAAAGGGTCACTGACAGTTGTTTGAAGGAGTTTAAAAGGTTAAGTAGTATAGACCAAAAGTGAGAAATTATATTACCTAAATAAAATCCACACAGCTCTGCTTTATTCACAATTTACCGATCAAAAGTAATACAACACTGTAAACAGCCAAGTTAACATGCTTAAGGGTCCAAGCAGCCCTGCCTGGTACACTCTGCTTTGGGGAGTTACTCAAGCTTAATATTCAGCTCCCTGAGGCCAAAGTTAGGCACTTTCTTTGGAGAGACTCATAAAATAGCTAACACAATCACATATTTTATAATACATCTTCCCAAACACAGAAAAAACTTCTAAGCATTCATTCTGTTTTATGCTAAAGAAATCATTTTAATCTTCATGCAGAATATTAAATAAATAAATAAATAAATAAATAAAACGGCCTATGCACATCTTGTGCTTGCCTAAAGTATCTAGTGTGCTACTTGGCCCTGACCCACACATCTTCCAGTTGAGCAGAATCTTTATAAATAAGTTTCAAAATACTCTCCACTAAATCAGGTTTGTGACCAAATAGCAACTATAAAGTCTCCAAATCAATCCAGGACCATTAAAGTAAAATCTGCAAAAAAAAATTTAGAGTATATAATTAAGTACATGTTGAGTGGCTACAATGAATGAGACCCCATAGAACAAATATTGTACTAAGACAAACACAGTTCTTGTCCTCAGAAAACTGAAAGTGAGGATGCAGGACAGGTAGAAAGGAGAGACAAATAAGCAAATTTAAGACTATGGTAAATGTTACAATGAGGAATGTAACACCAAGAGTGGCCATTAACAAAGATGGAAGGTGCAGGTCAGGAAAGGGTTTGTAGAAGATACCGCATCTAAACTGAAATCTGAAAGATAATTAGAGTCTGACAGGAAGCGAGATAGGGAGGTGGGGTGGGGGAATAAAAGCATGGGCAATGGCCCACAGGGAGGAAAGAGAGTCACCTGAAACATCTGACGCTAGAGGGTCAAGAGATGCAGTTAGAGACCATTAAGAACCAGGTGAGGAAGTACCTCATCTACATTCAGGAGCTGGGACCTGACCCACTTCCTACTAGGAGGTCACTGAACAGCTTCAAGCAGGCCAAGGACTCAGATCTGCACAGCCCATAGTGTAGAGTGGACTGGATCGGGCAAAACTATGGGAGCCAAAGGAAACTATTTCCAAATAGTTTTTGAGAAATTAAAGTAAGTCCTACATTAACCATTTGACAAGCTTTCCCTTTATCTGATCAACTCCATGAGGTAAGGGGAGTAGGTGTGATTAACCAGTATTACATGGATAGTAGTAAACAGAGAAGTCAGTCAGCTGACTTGTCAAAGTAAGGTTCCACAGCTAGAAAGTACTTAAAAATACCAGCATTCACTCTCCTTGACTGCTTCCTAGGAGAGCTGAGGTAGGCATCACTTGTTGCATGAACTTATTAGCACTGTCAACAGTATACCTGAAGGTTCATTTGCTTAGAAAGTTTACTGCCTTTACAAAATGATGTGGGAACCCCAAAACTTTCAGACTAGTGAGACAATATTCCTTCCGTTCCTTGTCATGCTGGCAGGGAAGCAAGGCCACCGGGGGTGAGGAAGAGAGACCGAGTTTCAGAATCAGACGTTCACTTAAGAAAATCACTTATTCTCCGCAACTGTAGTCACCACCTAGAAATTGAATACAATAATTCCCGAAGTCTCCACACTCTAAAAAATGTCTAAGATTCCATAGCTATCCCACCTGAAGAAAGCACGGTATCCTGGAAAACTTCACAATATTTTCCAGAATGGGAACATAATCTTGGAGGGTTTCAAATTCTCCCAGAAACACTTTGGGTGCTAACAACCAGCATCAATGTCCATGGTCAGGAGAAACCTTTCTGAGAACAGCATCTGAAAATGTTTCCTTATCTGGGAATGCAAGCTGGTGCAGCCACTCTGGAAAACAGTATGGAGGTTCCTCAAAAAATTAAAAACAGAACTACCCTACGACCCAGCAATTGCACTACGAGGTATTTACCCACGGAATACAGGTGTGCTGTTTCGAAGGGACACATGCACCCCCATGTTTATAGCAGCACTATCAACAATAGCCAAAGTATGGAAAGAGCCCAAATGTCCATCAATGGATGAATGGATAAAGAAGATGTATTTATAGGGGCGCCTGGGTGGCTCAGTCGGTTAAGCGTCCGACTTTGGCTCAGGTCATGATCTCGTGGTCCATGAGTTCGAGCCCCACGTCAGGCTCTGTGTTGACCGCTCAGAGCCTGGAGCCTGTTTCAGATTCTGTGTCTCCCTCTCTCTCTGACCCTCCCCCATTCATGCTCTGTTTCGGTCTCAAAAATAAATAAACGTTAAAAAAAAAATTAAAAAAAAAAAGATGTGGTATTTACATACAATGGCGTATTACTCGGCAATCAAAAAGAATGAAATCTTGCCATTTGCAACCACATGGACGGAACTGGAGGGTATTATGCTAAGTGAAATTAGAGAAAAGACAACTATCACATGACTTCACTCATATTGGGACTTTAAGATACAAAACAGATGAACATAAGGAAAGGGAAACAAAAATAATATAAAAGCAGGGAGGGGGACAAAGCATAAGAGGCTCATAAATATGGAAAACAAACAGAGGGTTACTACAGGGGGTGTGGGAGGGGGGAATAGGCTAAACGGGTAAGGGGCATTAAGACATCTACTCCTGAAATCATTGTTGCACTATATGCTAACTAATTTGGATGTAAGTTAAAAAAAAAATAAAAGTAAAAAGTAAAAAATAATTTAAAAAATAAAACAAAGGGATCAAAAACATTATTAAAAAAAGAAAAAGTTTCCTTATCAATAAATAAGAGGAAAAAAAAACCACATCTAAATCCTATAGCAGTTACTTGCATTATAAATCTAACTTTAAGGGGGTGCCTTGGTGGCTCAGTCAGTGAAGTATCCAACTTCGGCACAGTTCATAGGTTAAAGCCCCGCGTCGGGCTCTGTGCTGACAGCTCAGAGCCTGGAGCCTGCTTCATATTCTGTGTCTCCTTCTCTCTGACCCTCCCCCGTTCATGCTCTGTCTCTCCCTGTCTCAAAAATAAATAAACGTTAAAAAAAAAAAATTTTTTTTTTAATTTTTTTTAAGAGGACTCTGATAACCAAGAAACTAGCCACTGACCACTGCCCCAAGAAGTCAATGGTAAAACAATGCAGATGCTATGAACAGGCAAAATGTGGAAATGACTTTTAATGGGTGGGGGGGGGGTGGACCTAAGGGATGAATACTCCTCACAAAAATCACTGCTTGCTGCTCCCAGGAATTAAAATCTAGAACACTTAACTAAGACCTCTGGGTTGGTACCAGTTTTCTAACACTACACATGGAAGATCATAGACAAAGAAGACTCAAACTTTAAAAAGTTCCATGTGAATTAAAATTCACAGTATCAAAATTAAAATTTAAAGTAGCAAAATACACCCCACTTGACTAACAGTCTAAAGAGGCAGTGTCGGGGCACCTGGGTGGCTCAGTCGTTGAGCATCCGACTTCAGCTCAGGTCATGATCTCACAGTCCATGAGTTCGAGCCCCGCATCGGCTGTGCTGACAGCTCAGAGCCTGGAGCCTGCTTCAGATTCTGTGTCTCCCTCTCTCTCTGCCCCTCCCCTGCTCATGCTCTGTCTCTCTCTGCCTCAAAAATAAATAAAAACATTAAAAAATAAAATAAAAATAAAATAAAAAATAAAGAGGGAGTGTCCACTGTGATAAGTAGGCCTGAACACTTACAAACGCAAAAATCACCAAGGCCAAGCTCCATAGAGAGATGAAGGATGAATTCTGTGAACCCTGTGAGTGACCAAGAAGCCTCCTGGCCTGCATCAATTAAAGAAATCCAGAAGGATGATAAGCACTGATATAAGTTCTAAAGCGAACAGACCCTCTCCATCTAGAAGCCTGTGTGTACCTGCAATAAACAGTTCCTGGTTACTTCAACTTCCCACCTCAATGGAGCGTCCATTAGTTCTTGTCTCATGATGGGAAGGTATAGAAATCCCGCAAAAGCAGAAAATGCAGCTTGGAGCTGAAAACTATGAGGGATGAATAACAAAACCGGGCCCAGAGTCCAAAGGACTCAACATTTCCTGAAACAGTGTTCCTCTGATGTGCTGACAGCTCAGAGTCTGGAGCCTGTTTCAGATTCTGTGTCTCCTCTCTCTGCCCCTCCCCCACTCACACTCTGTCTCTCCCTCTCTCAAAAATAAATAAATAGTCTGTAAGTCAGAGCCATTCTACTCTCAGATACTTACTGAAGAGAAATAAAAGTATGTATACACACAGACTTGTATGAAAAAATCTATCGCATCTCTCTCTATTCATAAGAGCCCCAAATTAGAAACAACCCAAATGCCCATCAGCAAATGGTATAGCCATAAAAAGGAATACTACTCAGGAATAAAAAGTAACACAACAAAATGGATGAAACCTCTAAAATATCACATTGAACAAAAGTAGCCTGATACATAAGACTTCTCATTATTCTCAGTAGCTACATTTTATAAAGTCACTGCTAACACCAAATTAGCAAATATCAAGCCCCTATCCTAGGGGAAAAATAGGGTTAGGTTTCTGTGAGCCTCTGGTCACATTTTTGTCAACCAATCAATTCATAACCTTCCAGAGCTACATACATAAAATATATAACCTGTACATACCTATTTAAAGACACTTTAAAATACAGTAGTCCCCCCACTTATCCATGCTTTTGCTTTCCATGGTTTCAGTTACCCAGAGTCAATCAAGGTCCAGAAGCAAATGGTCCAGAAGCAAAGTATGTTCAGAAGGTCACTGGTAGCTTAACAGCTACGTCACGATGCCTACATCATGTAGCTCACTTCATCTTATCATGTAGGCATTTTACCATCTCACATCATCACAAGAAGGCTGAGTACAATACAAGAGATTGTGAGAGACTCCATCCACACAACTTTTATTACAGTACATTGTTACAACTGTTCTAATTTATTATTGTTGTTGTTAGTCTCTGACTGTGCCTGATTTATAAATTAAGCTTTATTCTAGGTATGTATGTATAGGAAAAAACATAGTACATATAAGGTCCAGTTTCAGTTTCAGGCATCCACCCAGCGTCCTGGAAGTATACCCTATGGATAAGGGGGAACTACTGGATATTACTGACTCATTAATACTGAACTCTCAGTCAACAGTACTATAATTCATTTCTGAATAAAACTTATCTAATACACAGATTTTCTCCACATTCTTTTCTTGTGCTTAGGAAGATTAACAGCACTTCAGCAATACACTTGAGAGCCATTTTAAGCAGCACAATTCCCAAAAAGCACAAAAATATTTTTAAAATATGGTACTAAGCAGACCACTAAAAGGACACTTGTTTACAGTATTAGAGCTGAAACAAGAAGGCAGACTGTCACCTTGCTCCACTTTAGCTGGGAATGTACACAACAGGCAATTCAAATTTTTTGCCATTTCTGGTCTTTTTTTTTCACTAGCAAAATGGCTCAAATTTCCTTAATTCATTGCCAAATTAAAAAATCAGGGGGATGCCTGGATGGCTCAGTTAAGCCTCTGACTTTGGCTCAGATCACGATATCACGGTTCATGAGTTCGAGCCTCACACCAGGCTGTGTGCTGACAGCTCAGAGCCTGGAGCCTGCTTCGGATTCTGTGTCTCCTTCTCTCTCGTACTCTGTCTCTCTCTCTCTTTCAAAAATAAATAAAACATTTTTTTAATAAATACATAATCATGAAATTTCACATAAAAATTCAGATTTCTTGTTTTCTTTAAAAAAAAAAAAATCACAAGATGTGGTACACAACTGGCTGGAACTGAGCAACAGTGACCCTTCAGATAAGCCTGCGCTTGCTAGTTCACCCTAGTCCCTTACATTCTGCTTCCCTCAATTTGTTGCCAACTGCCCCATGATGTAAATGCATCATTTACCAACATGGATGTTTATAATATATTGCTGACTGCAAAAAGGTACAAGTCAGGATGTATGGCATCATCTCATTTTTGTAAAAATTAAAGACAAAGGGGAAAAAAAAGTCTGGTTATACACTAAAACAGTGAAAGTTATGCATGTTCCTTTATTTTTATTTCTTCCTGTTACTCATATATTTATCTTTTTTTTAAACTAGTGAATATATTACTTACGTAAGTTGTTTTTTATAGCAGCTTTGAGTTAACAATCACACACCATACAATTCACCCACTTAATGCATACAATTCAATGGTTTTTAGTATATTCATAGGCATGTGCAGCTACCACTACAATTTTTAAACATGTTCGTCACCTCAAAAAGAAACCCAATAACCTTTAGCTATCATTCCCCTATGCTCTCATCTACCTCCAAGCCTTAAGCAATCACTAATCTACTTGTGATCTCTATTCTGCATATTTCATACAAATGGAATCATTTAATATGTGATCTTTTGCGTCTGGCTTCCTTCATTTCACATGTCCAGGTTCATCCATGTTGTAGCATGTAACAGCACTGCATTCTTTTTTATTGCTAAACAATATTCCATTGTATGTATACACCACGTTTTTATTATCAACTGAGAAGATGGTTGAGTTGTTTTCCTCTTTGGCTACTATAGATAACACTGCTATAAACATTCATATACAGGTTTTTGTGTGGACATTATGTTCTCATTTCTCTTGGGTAGATAACTAGGAGTGGGATTGCTTGGTCATATGGTAACTCTATGTTTAACAGTTCAAGAACTGCCAGACTATTTTCCAAATCCAGGCAAAAGCACAGATCTACTGGCACAAACATAAAAAATACCTGATTTGTCCCTGGCTGCATTATTTTACATTCATACCATTCTCTGTGTATGAAGGCTCTGATTTCTCCACATCTTCACCACCACTCGTCATTACCTGACTTTTCAATTACAGAATAAGTCATTTATAAGCGTTCATTTAATCCTAACACACCCAGATTTTTATGGACTTCAAGCTGATTCGTGGACATCAAATTTTAGACTTGAAGAGAGTCCAGTCCTAACCTACTCACCTAGACTGCCCATCTTCTGTAAAATGAAGGGAAAGGAATAAATGATCTAAACCTCTACCCACAAATGAAACTTTTACAGAAGAGATTAGCAGATTTTGTAAGCAACAAAACAATGTCCCTAACAGGGATCCAGCCCTCGAACAGGTTTTCCCATCAAAACTCATTTGTAATGCCTCCTACATAAATGCAACTTCAAACCATAGCAGCAAATATGACAGCCTTGATCTATCACTTTTCATAAGAGAACCAACATGTCTTAGGCTGTCCCACTCAGAATCCATTGCTCACATTCTGCTGTAATAGAGGGAGAAAATAAAATCTGATTTAAAATCAAGGCAAAAGCACACATCCAGTGGCACAAACAAAATCTCTGACTGCTCCATTGTCTGAAGTCAGAGATGGAGAGGACTGTGCAGCCTTTCCCCAGCTCTCTCCTCACTGCTCCTTATAGCCTCAGGGCAGCACTGGGACCAGGGCAAGCAGCAAATAATACACACATTTACAGTAGTCCCAGGTGGCTGTGAGACCAAGACCCACCCAAGAAGGGGGTCTAAGAATCTCAGCACCCGGCCCTATGCTCACCCTATACATGTTTTCTCCAAGAATCAATATGGCATCTTAGCCAGGAAGGGGATGGGCCACACAGCCTCTTCTGAGATGCAGAATTACTTTGTTTTCAGGCTTCAGTTCTGCACTTTGAGCAAGTTCTGCCTCTGTTCTACAGCACTGAGGTACAAGCACTTCAGGCAGGACAGGAGGTAGAGATCCATGGCCACCAAATTCTCATTTCTACGTGCCTATTCTCTCCATTTCCCTGTTTAAATACAGAGGGTGTTACGACTCAGACAAATTTAACACACTCTCATAAACATTTAGTTCTCATCTACTACATGCAGGTACAAGAAGACACAAAAACACAGTCTCTGTAGGAAATGGGCTAGGTCTTAGCAGTGGAAAAAAACAAAATATTCTTAAAAGAGCAAATACTATTTTGTTTTTGAATAAGGGCAATAATGCTGCTGCAGGTCAGAGTACCCTCTGGGACTGGAACATCTGGGAAGTGTTTCGCTGAGCTGGACCCTGGAGAAAAGAGAAGTGGAGATGAAGAAAAAGGATATTCCAAAGAGGAGCAAAAGTCACTGTACTCAGCTGGCAAGAGAACTGTGTAGGGAAATTCCATGTATGGAATGTCTAGCAAATCATTTGGTTAATGGGGATTAGGATAAGCCCTGGAGAGGTAGGCTGGGGCCCGCTGGGCAGCAGCACCTTGACTGCTTGAATGCCATGTTAGGACATCAGATCTCATCCCAAGCCTGCAGCAGTTTCTGACTTCAGTGTAGGATCTCCAGAGCGTCACAAAGTGTGTCTGTTGCTCATGATAGTTAAAAGTGCTGACATTTACAGGTAAATTACATAAATACAAGGAAGAGTCTTTGTGTTCTCACAAGTAAGGCCACAGCAACAGGCCTCTTCTGGTTTCAGCATCTTCTCAAAAAGGATCTCCTGATTAAGGAGCTAGTCTCTTTCACAAATTAAAAAAAAAAAAAAAATTAATTAAAATTTTTTAAAAAGGAGCTAGTTTATTTCAAAATTAAACATTCTAAGACGACAAGATCCTGACACAAATGCACAAAGTATTGTTGCCTCACTTCTCAGTTCACTCATGCAGGCTTTTTCTATGACCACATACAAAGAGCCTTTGCAGAGGAGTCAAGGGACCACATGGAAAGAGCAATGTAGAACTCTTCCTAGATCTAACACCTTGCCCAAGGTCTCTAACCCTTCCACCCTCACAGGAAGGAGGCCTGACGGTCTGTTTTCATTGGGCAAGATACACTTAGCCTCTTAAAAGTTAATTTGGCAGTTCCATACCATCACAACGACAAAAATTAAGTTTCATTTCTTTTTCTGATTCTAACACAGTACTACTTTTCCTCTGTCTCCTGATTACACTGGCAGAATATCTCTTCAGGAGATAAAATCAACCAAGTCATCACCATAATATTCACTTTCTTCTAGAGCAAAAAGAAGACTTTACCACAAGACCAAAAAATGGTCACAAACCAAAGAAATTATGTTCCAAAATAAAACTCGCGCATCATGAACATTTAAGCAGGCTCTTCAGGAAGAAGCAAACAGTGAGCTCCAAGGAGCACAGGAGGCAGGAGCCTGGCAGAGGGCCTTAGCCCTGCCAGAATCACAGGGCCGTGACACTGGCCTGCCTGGGTTCGCGGGGGATTTAGCCTGGTTCGTCTAGTCTAAGTTTCCAAGCAGTCTGGAAAACACTTGCAGGAACCACATCTAAGAAAGAGGTAAGTGTATTTCTCACTTGGCAGCAATAGAATACCCCCAGAGAGCATCAGGCTGGCAATGGACACGTTTCAGCGGTACCGGTCAGCGGAGCTAATTTCCCACTACCCCGCCGGCCGGCCTTCGGGCGCGGGGCTCAGACCTCAACCCCGAGGCTGTCCACCCGCCTCAGCGCCGGTATCCGGGAGGCGCCACGGGAGGCGGGTCAGGGCGCTCGAGCACTGTTGGAGTGATGCTTGGCGGATGCCTCAGCCCCGCGCGTGCCGGCTCCAACCCCGCGCCCGCCGCCGCCAGCCCCGCCGGCGTCAGGCCGGTTTTTCGGCCCGGCTCCTGTCACTCACCGGCCCAGCCCGGGCAGTGGGCGCCCACGGCTCCCCACGGGAGCTGGGCCCCCCGGGCCTCCAGGTTTCGGCCCGCCCCTGGCAGGCAGCGCAGGTGGATGAGCCCCGCAGTAGCGGCCCCGCACCGGCCGCTCGGTCCAGCTCCCGGCGCTGCCCACTGGGTACGGATCAACAACAAGATGGCGGCCAGCCGAGGGGGCGGGGGCCGGGCGTCATAGTAACCAGGACGGCAAAGAACCCGCCCCCGGCTGAGGCTATCCCCAGTCAACAGCCTCTTCGTCCTAGGCCTAAGGGAGTGCTTCTCGCTGACAGGTCGGCTGGCCTGTCAATCAGAGCCTGCCTCTCACGGCCCTTGCCGATCGCCTCAGGACGTGACTGTGACGGCATCGGTTGGCGCATGCGCCTCGTTCCTGGAGTCGCTGGGGGCAGAGCTTTTGCTGGCGATTCTGAGGCTCTAGCGCCCTTGGCCTTTTTGCGTGTGTAGCCTTTTTGCGGGAGCCCACGGCGTCTTCTCATACACGCGCACACACTTAGGGAGTGCCTGCTGTGTGCTATATGGTTTTTTTTGTCACCCATCCTGGAAGGGAGGGGTTGTCCAGGTTCACTGGTGAGGAAACTGAGGCGCAGAGGGGGAGGACTGGCCAAGGTCACGCCCCTTCTGGAAATGGAGGCACCGGTTCTCATACCTCCTCCTACTGGCATCAGAGTATAATTCCCTATTGCCAGTGGTTTCTCCACCTTTGCCCCTCATCAATGGCGAGGTGCAGCCCTGTGTGCTCCTCCAAGCAGTCCCTGGCCCGTTGCCCACGTTTGTCCTTTTGCCTTGAGTTCGGTGCCCAGCACAAGCCCTGGCACACAACAGAAACTCGTCTCTTCCTTCCCTAGAGCATCTTGTCTTTGAGTACCTGTGACACAGCTTTTGCCCTGGACTGTCATGATCTATCTCAGAGGCTAGGAGTCCCAGGAAAATGGTTATCCCTGGCCCCCCATTCAAAGCACCTAACCCTGGGCTTGGTTTCAGGGTTAGGAACTCAAATGAAATCACACAGCCTGGACTCACATCAAGTGCCAGAACTAGCTAGTTATGTGACTTTTGAGGCTTAGTTGCCCCATCTGTAAAACAAAGATAACAAATGAGCCCTTAGAGCAGGGTAAGTGCTCAGAAAAGTCTGCCTGTAACACTTCAGGCAACAGCCTGCTCTCAGGTTGTCCTGGGCAAGCTCTAACACCCTCACTTTTGGGGGAACACCATGAAGCATACTTTTCCCACAGAAGACACTTGGCTTTTTCCCTGACTGGGACACCATAACTGGCTCCGGAAAGGAGGTCCTCCATTGCCCTGAGAGGGTTCAGGTCCACAGACTTGACACGGGGGAGAAGATTGAAAGAACTTAGGGATACCTCAGGAAAGGTAGCCTCTACCCAGACAGCAGGTCCTCTTGGAGAGCTGGCAATAACCTGAGACCTGATTTGAAGCTGGGCAAGGGGAATGAGCTAGCACTGCATCCAACAGAACCTGCCCTCCTCCACGTTATTGCAGGCCACCTGGCTAAGTGCAACAGCTCAGCTCAGCATAGGAAGGGATAAGGGCCAAGACACCAGAAGAAAGAGATCAGGAAGAAATAGGAATATCCCGTCTGAAGGGGGCTACCATCAATCCCTCATAGCCATCCATGCCACAAGGGTCTCAAGTCTGCACCAACCCTCACCTCAGTGCAAAAGTTCAGATCCTTCCCAAGAAAACCACACACAGTTGGCAGAGCCCTAGAGGTTGGTGGGGGCCTTCAAACAGCAACAATGTATTCCTTTCAGTGGGAAAAGGAAGTTCCTGGGCCCTCCCCATCTGCTAGAGCAGGTGGTCTTTGAAGGAACAGGCTGATTGGAGGCCTCTGTCACAAGGATAACAGCCTCTTACCTCTGCATTAATCATGATCAGCCAGAGCATCATACAATGCCTTCTTTAAAGAAAACTAATCTTGGGGTGCCTGGGTGGCTCAGTCGGTAAGCGTCCGACTTCAGCTCAGGTCACGATCTCACCGTTCGTGAGTTCGAGCCCTGCATCAGGCTCTGTGCTCTGTGGTGACAGCTCAGAGCCCGGAGCCTGCTTCAGATTCTGTGTCTCCCTCTCTCTCTGCTCCTCCCCCCACTCACACTCTGTCTCTCTCTCCAAAATAAATAAACATTTAAAAAATTAAAAAAACTAAACTAAACTAAACTTACTACTCCCTAGAGCCTTCCCAGAAGGCAAGGCACTCTCCAAGTGAGAACAAGGAAGCTCAGATCCCAGAGCCTCTCCCACAGATGGTTTTCAAGGCTGGGACTCTTCTTTTGTAATTTTGTTTATTATTGAATCAACTTAAAAACTCAGCAGCATGATCATGGGAAGAAAAAATTCCACAAATAGTGAAGCAGCTTCTTGTCTTCAGAGCCAGCGCCGGGCTCCTGTGAGCGTGTTGAACAGGTAATCTCTGCCTGTGCCTGAGTTCAAATGGTCAGGAGGGAGAGAGGGCACTGCTGGACTCAGCAGAACAGCCTCCTTCCCTTAAAGGTAGGGGAAGACATTCCAGAACCCTTGGTGAGACCCTCCTTCTGCTTGATCCAACTTGTCCCTTCCCTCCTTTCTCAGCAATCCTGTGAGGTCTAGCTCAAATGCACAGGAAGCATCCTTGATTTCCCCAAACTGAACACCAGCTTCCCTAAGCCCAGTGCCAGATTAATCTGCCATAAATCACTGATGACAATGTAATATCTGGGGGCCTTTCCCCTCACCACCGCTTCTGCCATGGGCAGGAACCAGACCAGGTCTGAGTCACCTTCTGGCCCAACAGATGTTTGAGAAACATTGGGGTGAGAACAGACCCCATTCAGGGAAAGAGTAGATAGTGGATGCCTGGTGGTAGGAGGAGACGCTGAGATGGGGTAAGGAGAGAAAGTGGACCCAGGTGAAGAGTAGTTTGGGAAAAGGGGGACTCACGGGAGTCCTGTGCTCTGCCATCAAAGTGCTGCTGATGGGAAGAATGAGAGGGGGTAATGAGTTGAGCCCTGCCCCCAGGAGCAGGTGGAGGTCTGCTCCCATAGGGGTCAGAAGCCCACCTCCCTCCTCCATTCTGATGGTGCTGGCATGGGCTCTACCACAGAGGTAGCCAGCCACAAGGAAGGAAGCAGGCTTGGGAGGGGAGTCCTCTAGAGCAGCCCAGTGCCCACTATACAGGATGGTATGTTGCCATACCAAGCTCAGGTCGACACTGCTGGGTGCCTGGGACATCTCCATTCTCGGTGCCTCCATGAACCCCTGAATGGACTCCTCAGTTCCCTGGATGCTGGGGCAAAGTAAAAGCACGAATACAGGATAAGGCTCTTGGCCCCAGGCTGAATTTAAGAGATGGACTCTCAGGCATAGAGGTATGCAAAGGAAACTGACCCGTTTAGTAGCAAAGCCTGGGTTGGTTTGCTTGGTGTCTGATGCATCTGGACCAACCTAAAATGACAGGAGGAGGGACCAAGCAGTGAAGGCTGCAGACCTGCTGACTCCAGGAACCAGCACCATCCACCTGCCCCTGTATACTGGAGATAGCCAATGTCCATATGCAATGCCTACATTGTTACCCCACCTTCCCCTGGGTCAGTCCTGCGCCCATAAAAAACTCACCCTTAGGGGCAGAACAAGTGTCAAGTGGAGGATAGGGGTCAGGAATAGGGGCAAACGCCCAGTGCATGATAGACTCTGAGTGTCAAGCACTGGGTCTCATCCACACCCACTCCATTCCAAGACCAAGCTGTGCCAACAATGGAGACAATTTCCCCCTAGTGCCCCTCTGCCTCTAACCTGATGACCTCTGGAGGGAGAGCAGCCCCCATTAATAGCAGTTTGCCTGCTCATAAACTTGGGCATTGTCACCAAATCTTGGTGAAAGCACCTATCACAGATGAGGTCCATTAACGGGCTGGGGCAAGAGCTCAGGAATAAGAACCCTACCCCTGGAAGAGCCTGAGGAGGAGCCAGCCCAGAGCCAAGACAAAGAGGGCGCTGGTCACTGTCAGCACCACCACAAACCAGGGCTCCGGCTGCCAGAAAGCCTCTGTGTCAGTCACAAGCAGGGGTGTCATCACTGAAGGCACCTGAAATGGGGGCCACAGCCCTGGCAAAATGATCATCCAGCCTTCAAATCACTCCAAGGGTTGGGCTACCCCACACCCCAGAGTTGCTCTTCTGTATTGCCAGTCTCCTTATGTTCAACGGTTCCCTCTGGAATGCCTTCCCCCATAGTTCCACTTGGGGAAACTGGATCTCCTTGCCCTTCAAGATCCTTTCGTCCTACCCCCCAAGGTCCCAAGGACCCCCCCTCACTGTGGATCTGTGGGTGCGGGTGGCCACCGTGCTGGCGCTCCAGGGAATTAGATGCACACTGACGGTGGCTGTGGTACTGAGGTGGGGGATGGAGGGACCTGCATCGGCCACACGGATCAACAGCTCATAAGTATAGAACTGCTCTGGCCAGAGAGGCCCCAACAAGATGTTGTTGTACACCAGGGTGGCTCCTTGCAGGCTGAATCGGTTCTGACTATTCCCTGAAAGCAGAAGAAGGGGACCGTTGTTGGCCTTGGCCTGCTCCTTCCCCAACAGCCTGGTGGCCCCCATGA
Source organism: Panthera uncia (assembly GCF_023721935.1). Lineage (NCBI taxonomy): Eukaryota > Metazoa > Chordata > Mammalia > Carnivora > Felidae > Panthera > Panthera uncia. The sequence continues at coordinate 17,818,098 of NC_064816.1, forward strand.
TCCTCACCTCCCACAATGCTGTAGGAGAAGGCCAGACGCTGTGGCTCCTGAGGAACCCAACATGACACCTTGGTCACCTCCACACTATGGCCCAGGAGAGCGTAGATGGTGAGTTCCTGAAATGGAGGCTGACACTCGGGGGCATGATCGTTCACATCCTGCAGGAATATAGCCAGGTCACCCCAAATCCTCAGGCCAGCCCCTCAGTCTCCTCCAGAGCCTAGGTGTCAGGCAACAGGCTCCAAAGGTTTCCATAATGAGGCACCATCCCTCTTCAACCAACTAACGGAGGAAACTTAGGCACAGGGTGGAAAAGCAGAATGCTAGAGGAAGATGTGAACACTTTCCAATTTTGCCCAAGGCCTCGGGGCTCAATTACCTCAACCTCAATGGTAATTGTACAGGAACCAGAGCGGTGGTGAGTGGGGTCCTGGTCTTGGCCATGGTCAATCAGCAGGACATTGAGCCTGTATAATGTCTGCAGCTCATAGTCCAAAGATCCCAGGAGATGAACCTCCCCTAAAAGAGATGCCCACAGCCTCAGCCTGCAGAGTCAACTCTGGTTCCAACCCTCCATCCCAGCCCTGGGGTGGGAGTACCACTGAGACGGTCCACAGAAAAGATGGTAGGCCCGCCAGAGATGTAGTACTCAATGTTGTTGTGTGGGTAATCCTTGTCCATGCCCACCACAGAGCCCAGCAGAGTGTGGGGCCCTGCATCTTCCCGGATCCGGAACTTGTGTGGGACACAGGCTGGGGAGAACTCGTTCACAGGAGTCACCATCACCAGTACTGGCACCTCAGCTGGAGGCCATTTGACAGTCAAGGAGCTGGCATGGGGTGCCCAGCCATTCTCTAGGGTCTAAGGAGGGAGACATGGCCCTGCCCTGGGGGTTTAAGGAGGGAGAGGGTCTGGAAGGAGGACGAACAATAGCCATTCCTCCCTGGGTGGGGAGGTGTCTAGGAGAGGAGACATATGTCCCACCCTAGGGAGACAACTGTGCCCTATTGATTTCTGTGGGAGGAGAGGTGACCCTATCTTAAGGATGGGGAGAGAGGTACAGAACAGCCCTGTCCTGGATGTCCAGGCCTGGGTATGGTTACTCACTGGTCATCAGGGGCTGACCACCATCGAGCACCAGGATGGAGGCTGCATGCTGAAAGCAGGCCCCACGAGCGTCACAGTCCAGTGTGGCATTCACCTGGCCAGAGGGGCCACAGAGTGAGGCTGAGCCAAGGCCTGGAAAAGTCTAGAGGCACACTGGGCCACCTCAGGTCAGGGCAACCACACATGGTCACCCCTGAGCCTCTGCTTTCCAGCTCTGTGAGTGCAGATTGGCTCCACCACCATCTCCCTCACGGCAATGGTCTCAGCTCCCACAGACCTTTGCCCCCCGACCCCTCCACCTTACAGTCCCCAGCACCCTGCATGTGGGTCAGGAGGCGGGGACTGGGCACCTCCAGGACCCTGTCCCGAAGGCAGAGGCTAGCTAAGCCAGGAGGGCTGTGGAACTGCAGCTGGTAGTCGAGGATGGAGCCGGGAGAGTCTGGATCAGCACAAGTGAAGGTGTTCAGCACGGTGCCCACCGGCGTGGTCTCGGGGATTTGAGTCCTGGGAGCAGAATGACGGCGGCAGGGCAAAAGTCAGTCTGGACCAGGAGAACCATGGTTCTCACCCCTATAGCTTACGTAAGGTTCCTGTATACTCACACCAGCATCGCTGGGAGGCAGCGCGGAGGCCAGCGGTTGACCGAGCGCACGTTCACCGTGAGCTCGAGCTCCACGCTGGCCCACGGCCTGAGCCGTTCGTGGGCCTTCACTCGCAGTCTAGTGACCGCCGCGCCCGGGGCCTGCGCTAACTCCAGAGGCGCGGTGGTGCGAATCACACCGTCGGCTGGGCGGGGTAGGGGCGGGGAATGCTGAGTTTAGACCCGCCCCCAGGTCGGTTTGGTCCCCACCCTCACACCTAATCCACCCTCAGCGGGAGGGGGCTGAGTCTGGCCACCCCTGCTGCCTCCTCCAAGGCTCGCCTCTAATTCTAGCCCGGCCCCCAAACGGCACCGCGCCCGTGTCTGCCTGGGTTTCAGCCCCGTTTCTCAGCAGGGCGAGGAGGTAGTGCGGATCACTGTGGACCAGCCTGGGAGGCATCCCGCACCGCTCCCCACTATGCCCCTCACCACGTCCGATGGAGAAGAGGGGGCAGGGCACCGGGGAGAGGATTTCGTAGCGCACGTCGAAGCCCCGGGCCCGGACCTGAACCACCTTACCCCCGGGGGGCAGGTCCTCCAGGATGGTGATATTCGAGGCTTGCTTCCTGGACCAAAAGGGGGAAACTAGCTATGCCCTCTCCCGCCATCCCTGGCCCTGCCGGCGTGCCCCTCCCCCGGGGCTTCCCTCATATCCGAGCTAGCTGGGGACACCCCAGCAACCCCACCCCTTAACCTCACTCCCAATTCCCTGGGGCTAGGCCATGTCTCCTTCACTGTACTCGGGGTAGGGGAGCCTTACAGGAAAGAGATCAGGCTGGAGGGAACAGGCAAAACTTTGACCTTGAGCATCCCAAGGCAGCTTCGATTTTGTCCAAAAGTCACCAAAATCTGAAGCTGGAAGACCTGCAGTGCACACAGAACAGTAAGGGAACTACAGTGTGTGTATACCTGTATGTCTGTGCCCAGTCGTCCTTTCAAATAGCAACCGCCCCCCCCCTCACCTGGGGCCCTCCACAAGGAGCCCCCACTCCCACCCCATGATCTCTATGCTTACAGGCACTCCTTTAAGTCCCATTCTTGGGGCCATAAATATTTCCTTTAGGATGCAAACAGCTCAAAGAAGTGTGATATCTGAGTTATTCACAATGTGACATCATTTAGAGTTACTAAGAGCCAGTCACTAAAACATGGAATTTTAAAGAAGGAACTTCTCAGGGCACCTGGGTGGCTCAGTAGATTAAGCATTGGACTCTTGATTTTGGCTCAGGTCATGATCTCACAACTCATGAGTTTGAGCCCTGCATAGGGCTCTGTGCTGACAGTGCAGAGCCTGCTTGGGATTCTCTCTCCCTCTCTCTCTTCTCCTTTCCCACTTGCACTTTTTCTCTCAAAACAAATAAATAAACTTTTTTTAAAAAGGCATGGAAATTTTAAAGAAAGAATTTCTCAGGACTCCTGGGTGGATCAGTTGGTTAGGCATCTGACTCTTGATTTCAGCTCAGGTCATGATCTCATGGGTTGGTTCGTGAGTTCAAGCCCCGCATCAAGCCTTGCATCTGGCTCTGCTCTGACAGTGCAGAGCCTTCTTGGGATTCTTTCTCACTCCCTCTCCCTCTGCCCCGCCCCTGCTCACACTCTTTCTCAAAATAAATAAACTTCAAAAGCAAAAATCAAAAACAAAACTTTTAATGTTTAGTTTTTTTAATGTTTATTTATTTTTGAGAGAGACAGAGACAGAATGCGAGTGGGTTAGGGGTAGAGAGAGACACACACACAGAATCCGAAGCAGGCTCCAGGCTCCGAGCTGTCAGCACAGAGCCCGACGCGGGGCCCGAAGTCACGAGCTCATGACCTGAGCTGAAGTCGGACGCTCAGCCGACTGAGCCACCCAGGCACCCCGACAAAACTTTTAATGTTTAAAAAAATAATAACAACAAAGGAATTTCTCTAGCCTTCTCCAGACTGTACTAGCCACTTTACCCAGAACTTTCTCTTCCTGTGTGAATGCTCTGAACATTCTCAATTCTATTAGAGGCATGAGGGGCTCCCTTTTCTTTCTGGAACTCCAGAACCCATCACAGAACCAGGCAAATGTGGGAGAATAGCCATCATGTGGCAGCATGTACAGGTGGCTATGTCTGAACACAGGGCAGCAAAATCTAGAAGGCCAAGAACAAACAAACCTCCAGGAAGTGGTGGCTCTGTCCATTGTGTGCCCCATCCATGGGTATCCCCAGGTCCCAAGTCATGCTCACCTTTTCAGCCTGGCCTTTGAGGCCCTGGGATGGCACCAGCAGCCAACCTTGACCATTGATGGAGAAAGGTCCAGGAAAGTATGGAGGGTCCTGGGCACTGATGATATTTATCTGACAGGACAGAGATGCTGGAAGCCCCAGCCTCAGCCCCCAGTACCCCACAGCATCCCTGCCAAAATCCCCCAGCAACCTAGCAAGTACCTGTCCACACCAAACCCTCCCATACCCCGATACAGGGTGGGTCCCCAACCTCCACCCCTGCCCCGATCCTCAATCTTCTCTGGTTTTAAACCAATTATTTTGCTTTTTAAACTGCATTTATTTTGGGGATTACAAAAGTAACACAATTTTCAGGGAGAATTCAGTACACACAGAGAACATGAAAGAACACAAGCCCCTGAGATGTCCTTATAGGAACAGCCATGGTCTTTGGGGATGGGCAGCCATCAGCGGCTCTCTCCAAGAACATAGATCACGCAGAGGCTTAGCTGACACTAAAGTGTTCCTCTGCTGGGTGGTGTGTGTGTGGGGGGGGGGTGGGGGGTGGCTAGAGAGGGGCTGGGACAAGAAGGGGCCCGGTTTGGTCTCCCCATGTGCCTCTCTCATTCTGTCTCCCACTACCTATGTGCTGGGCTCACCTGGGCACGCTGGACTTCCAGGCCTGGCAGCAGCAGAGTGTACAGTCTGGCCCCAGGTGTGACTGTTTCCAGAACCTGAATGATTTCTCCAGCTAGCCAGAGGAGAGGTCAGGGAGGCTCTGTTCAGGCCATGCCTGCCCACCCCCTGCCTGCTGCCCCTGGCCTCACCTGGGCTGGCAAATCGGCCAGCACATGCACTATGACCAGGGTCCCGCCGCACATTCACAGAGAGTGGTCCCTCCATCACATGGTTGCCACATGTGAACCGCAGCTGCAGCTTATAGTGATTCACCGATAGAGCATCCAGCCGGGCCGAGCTGCTTAAGGTCACCTGTGGCAGGTAGGCAGTGCATGTGGGACTGTAGGCTCTCCACCCCCCTGTACTGCCTGTGGCTTTGTGAATTTAGGGACTGCCCATGTTCCCCCGTGGCTCCCATCTGTGCCCATGACCCTACCGTGCCCACATAGATCCCCTGCCACCTGGTCAGGCTGGGTGGGTTGAAGAAGGTGGTGGGTGGCTGCACATGGACCAACTGCAGGGTGGGCATGTGAGAAGTGCAGTTGAAGGAGAAGGACTGAAGGATCGTGCCGGGTCCCTGGCTCTCAGAGACATTTATGAACCAGGGCAGGCAGTGGAGTTCTGTGAGGAAGAGACAATTCAGACCGGAGGTCCCCCCACACACAAGCATAGTCCTGACCTTCTCCCTCAGGGCCTGGTCACATCTAGGGGCCAAGCAGCCAAAACTCTTCCTTGTCCCCCATATCCAACAATGGCACAGCTCATTTCACAGACGTGAGCACTTGGTTGAGGAAGCAGCCATGATAAGAAATGAGGGTCAGGGAGTTAGATCTTTGCCCTTTTCCCTTGCTCTCCCCCAGCCCCTGCACTCCATGGTAGCTTATCCAAGAAGGATCACAATTCCACTCCAGTGTGGAATGGGGGGGATGGGCGTGAGAACTGGGGTTCCCCCACCCACCAACTCCTCACCAGAGACAGTCAGAGCAAGCAGAAGCGCCAGGATCCTGAGCAGTGCCATAGTGGCCTCAAGATGCAGACAGCAGAGGAGACTCCAGAAGACCAGCCGTGTTTGTCAGGCTCACCCCGTTGTCAGGTGAGTCGCTTAAACACAGCTGGGCAGGCTGCACTCCTGAGCGTCCCAGATTCTAGCTCCGCCCATCCCTGGTGACTTGAGCTCTAGACTCCAGACAGGCATTAAGAGGTCTGGACAACCCCAGGTTTCACTGCTTCTGATGAATCCCCCCGTTCTTACTACAACCCAAAGGAAATGTTAGGGGAAAAGGATCAAACTTCAGGTAGGGGAACTGAAGTTCAGGGAAGTAAGTCTCAGTCATGCAGTCCTTGGAGACAGCACAAGCACAGCACCCAGGAAAACTGGGCTCAGGATTTGCTACCCCACAGAGTCCAAACCCCAGGTGCCCACTTCCCCTCACCATTAAAACTTTATATGTCTACAAAATCTGAGCCCAGCCATCAACAAAATCTCTTAAAAGTTGTCTACATTCAAGAAGCAAAAAGAATCCTTGGTGATATAAATCAAATTAGTGGTTATGTGTGGGGGGGTATCAACTGGAGGGGGCACAAAGTGGCCTCTTGGAGGAGCTGGGGACAGTTTCTACCTTGATCTAGGTGACAGATGCATAAGTGTCTACAGACTTTAACATTTATTGAGCTGGGGGCGCCTGGGTGGCTTAGCTGGTTAAGTGTCCAACTCTTGGTTAGGCTCAGGTCATGATCTCATGGCTTTGTGGGTTTGAGCCATGCATCAGGCTCTGTGTTGCCAGCATGGAGCCTGCTTGGGATTCTCTCTCTCTCTCTCTCTCTCTCTCTGCCCCTCCCTCCACTTGTGCTGTCTCTGTGTCTCTCAAAATAAATAAATAAACTTTAAAAAACATTTATTGAGGGGTGCCTGGGTGACTCAGTCAGTTAAGCATCTGACTCCAGCTCAGGTCATGATCTCACGGTTTGTGAGTTTGAGCCCCACGTCGGGCTCTCTGCTGACAGCTCAGAGCCTGGAGCCTGCTTCAGATTCTATGTCTCATTCTCTCTCTGCCTCCCCACTTATGCTCTGCCTCTTTCTGTCTCTCGAAAATAAATAAATGTAAAAAAATTTTTTTTAATTTATTGAGCTGTTGTCCAATTGTTATATTTATGCTATATGTCAATTTTTAAATTTTTTTTCTTTTTTAAAGTTCATTTATTCTGAGAGAGAGATAGAAAGAGAGAGAGAGAGAAGAGGGGCAGAAAGAGAAGAGAGAGAACATCCCAAGCAGGCTCCGCACTGTCAGCCCAGAGCCTGATGTGGGGCTCAAACTCATAAACCTGTGAGATCATGACCTAGGCCAAAATCAAGAGTCAGACATTTAACAGACTGAGCCACCCAGATGCCCCAAATTTATATGTCAATTTTTTAAAAGTTGTTTACACTTGCTCTTTCCAATTCTTCATCTCTCACTTGCTTCTGCCCACTATCATCAAGTTTGTCTCTCCCTTCATGAAACTGCCCTGTTGGAGTCCTCAGAGACCTGCATACTACCAGCTTCAACAATTAATTCTCCAATCTTATCTCCTTGGTAGCATTTGACACTTGCTCCCTTGGCTCCTAAAGTGCCCACACTCTGTTTCCTCCCACCTCCCCAGCTGCTCCTGCTTAGCTCCTTTGCTGGTTCTGCTTTCCTACTACCACCCAGAGGAGTGTTCCAGGACTCAGTCCTGACTGCTGCCCTCCTCTGTCTATACTCACTTCTCCCATCTCCAAGTCAATGGCCTTAAATACCATCCACTCACTTTGCCTCCCAGATCTAAGGCTTCAGTGCTGATTTCTCTCCCAAATTCCAGAGTCACATACCCAGTGGCTGACCCGGCATCTCATATAGGATGTCTAACAGGCATCTCAAGGGTCACATGTCCACAAATAATCATTTGGTTTTCCTCCCCAAACCCGTTCTTCTCCAGTCTTTCCTGGATCAATTCACAGCAATTCCATCCAAGCAGTTGTTCAGGCCAGAAATCTAGGAGTCATGCTAGATGCTCCTCTTTCCCTACTCATATTCATACATCAGCAAAACTTGATATTAACTCCAGAACATACCCCAAATTCACCCCCTTCTGTGCCCCAGCCCCACGCAGACCCAGGCCCTCCCTTCTCTTGGTGGATGAGGGCAGGAGCCTCCACTCTCATTACAGAGTGGTTCTCCTAAAGCAGATGGGATTATCTAAACAGGAGCCAGCCCAGGTCATTCCCTGCTCAAAAGTCCCAGTGCTCCCCCATCGCACCACAAACAAATCCCTATATTTCTTTCTAAGGCCGCTAGGAGACTGGTTTTGCTGATCTCCTCATTCCCCCAACTACCACTGTCTAGACACTTGGTCCTTCTTTGTCTTAAGCCCTGTCGAAATCCTCTCTTGTCCGGGCCTTTAACTGGCTGATCCATCTGCCTAGAATACCCCTCTTTTTTTTTTTTTAAAGTGTATTTTTATTTATTTTAATAGAGATATAGAGAGCAATTGGGGGAGGGGCAAAGAGAAAGGGAGACAGAATCCCAAGCAGGCAGTAGTACGCTGTCAGCGCAGAGCCCCATGGCCAAACCGTGAGATCATGACCTGAATCAAAGTCAAGAGTCAGACCCTCAGCCGACTGAGCCACCCAGGTTCCCCTAGAATACCCCTCTTCTTTATCTCCCATGATGGTTCACTCAGATCACATACAGAATGCTGCCTCCTCTGAGTCCCCTCTCCCAAACAAGCCCGTCTGCCCCCCATTTCCGGTATTTTTCTGTCTACTGATTAGTCTTGTCTCAAGTTAGACTGTATCCTCGAACCTAGCCTTGGATCCTGGAGTGGTCTCCAGGAACGGACTCGGACCATTCTGGGCAGAGAGCGCCGCCCTAACCCTCCTGCTCTCACTCTCCGTAGGCTAGTGGTGCGGGCAGAGGGAATGCGGATGTTGCGGCAGGAATCGCGGCTAACCGAGCCCTCCCCACTAGAGGGCGGCCCCGCCTTGCTTGGCCCAGATGCAGGACCGAGAGGGTGCGGGCTGGGCTTTGGCTGAAGCCCCTCCTCTGTGCTGCCGCAAGGTCCAGAGCTCCTGGAGTCCTCATTGGAGCCGGACCCTCCCATCACTTCCAGGGTCTGTCGAGGCCGGTTTCAGGACCGAATACAGTAGGTCGCGCCCGGAATGGGCCACAACACTGCTAGATCGACGGCTGGGGGCGCTCTGTCCTCACGTGGGCGTAGCCACCGGATCCGCGAGCTCTTGAGGCCCCCTGCGGGAGGGACTGCAGTTCTATCCCGGGAAAAACGGGGAAGCTGAGGCTACTGCGGGGAAGTGACTTGTCCTAGGTGAAGCAGAGAACCTGGAGTGAGCTCAACCGCCCAGGGTTGTCGGGAAGTCCCAGGCCAGACCCGCCCGGCTTCGAGACACAGCCCAGCCCCTCGCCCCCAGAGCTCGCGGGGAGTGGGGAGTGGGCGTCAGGCACATCCACCCGTCAGTGCCCGAGGGGCGGGACCACTTCAGTCCCTCCCCGGCCCCATTGGCTGCAGCACCAGGGGCGGGGCGCGGCTGCCAGATGTTGGGGCGGTGGCGGCGGCGGGAGCTACGGAGAGCGAGGAGCCGCGGCGCCAGTCAGAGGGCCAGGGTGCCGCTGGCCGGCCCGCTGGGCCCGTTCCGCGCCGGTCCCGCTGGAGTTCGAAGAGGAATTGGCAGGCCTGGCGGGGGCTCCGGCACGGGCATGCATAGCGCTCGGCTTGACAGCTTCCTGAGCCAGCTCCGCTGGGAACTGGTGAGACTTGGGAGCGGGTGTGGCTTGTGAGGACGCGTGTGGGGTGCCCAGCTGCCGTCCGGCCCGAACGACACACGGGTAGGGGGCCGTCCCGAGTGCCCATCCAAGGCGGGATGGGGGCGGGGAGGCGCAGATGGCCCAGATGGCCCGCATCGGGTTTCGGACTGTTGGGGGCTGCCCTGGGCATCAAGTAACAGCCGCCCAGCTGGCCAAGCTGCTGGGGCGGCGGAGGGAGGTGGCGGGGAGAAATTTGTTTTGGGGCTGAGCAGGGGGCTGCGAGGGACTAAAGAGGTGCTAGAGCTGCTATGGATGCCTTCTACCCCAGGCTGATCTGTACTTCTTCTACCCCCCACCTGGCAAGTGCTCTTTCTCTGAAAGACGCTGTGAGCTTTGGGGAGCTGAATCCCTGAGGAAACAGGGGATGCTCCCCCACCCCCAGCCCTGAACAGGACTTACTTCCCGATGCAGGCGGGCCCACAACCCTGCCTCCCTCCCTGGTGGCGGGTACCGACTTGCCCAGCTCTGCGTGCTGCAGCCTGCCGGACTGCCACCAGGTCGGCTGACGCGAGTCACACGAGCTACGTGTGCCAGCGCCCCCATGACGGCCCTGTGCCCACTAGAGGCCTTGCTGCCCAGGCCTGCAGGCCTATCCAGTCCTCCTGGGCCTTCTGCTTTGGGACTACTCTGGCTAGGTAGGCAGGGGTGACAAGCACTACCCTTCCAACTTGGGCCCTCTCTTCCTCCACAGCTGTGTGGCCGGGACACTGGCTCACCCCCCATGTCTGGCCCCCTTCCACCATCCCCCAAACCTGGCCCAGGTGTTTGGCTCAGCCATGGACTCAGGGCCTCAGATGCCTTGGAAGAGGACTCAGTCGGCTGTGTGGAAGAGGAAGAAGGTATGGTGACAGGAGACAAGGGTATTGCCTTGGGGAGCCCAAGGGAGCATGTCCTGGACTGGGACTCTGGCTTCTCTGAGGTGTCGGGCAGCACATGGAGAGAGGATGAGCTGCCTGTACTCCAGCACCCAACACCCCCAGCATGGCCCCCCCATAGACAGCGCCTCTCGGCCAGTGGCATTCCTCTGCCTAGCAGGGCCCCTGTGGCCGGTGCACCACCTGCCCGTCGACCACGGCCCAAGTCTACACCAGACGCTTGCCTGGAGCACTGGCAGGGCTTGGAAGCTGAAGACTGGACTGCAGCCCTGCTGAACAGAGGTCGCAGTCGCCAGCCCCTAGTGCTGGGCGACAACTGCTTTGCTGACTTGGTGCACAACTGGATGGAGCTACCAGAGGCAGCAGGTGAGGGGGATGATAGTGGTGGGCCCCGTGCCCGTGCTCGGCCCCCTCAGTTCCTGCTTGGGCTCTCTGAGCAGCTGCGGCGCCAGCTGGCCAGGGCACGCAGGGCTGCTATGGCAGGAAAGCGACTGTCATGCCCACCTCGCCCGGAACCTGAACTGCCTGCAGATGTCTCACGATTTGCAGCCCTCATGAGCTGCCGAAGCCGCCAACCCATCATCTGCAATGATGTCAGCTACCTCTGACCCTGCCCTCCAGCCTGGGACAATAAAGACCTTTCTCTGGTCTATCCTGGTTCCATACCCCTGAGGCTCTAGGAGGTGGCCCCAGCCCTTTGAGGCGCAGCCCAGGCAGGTGAAGCTAAAGAGCCTTTTCCTTCCCTGCAGGGGTCCCTGTCATGCCCACATCACCCACCCTGTGCATTACTGCCCCATGTTTTGCCATCCATCCTCTCCACTTACACCCTCCTTCAACAAGCATTTATTGAGTGCCTACTGTGGGCTCAGGATGCAGGGCTCGATAGAGCCAGGTGATAGGGCTGCTGCCTTGTCACAGCTCATAGTGCAAGGGTGGGAAGGTAGTGTCCTCCTCCTCACCCTCACAGCTGAGCTCCAGCACCAGCATCCGCTGCCCAGGCTCAAGCATCCGGCTTGTCACCTGCTGCACCAGTTTGGTCACCCTGGTAGTGTGGGGTGGGGGGAAAGAGGTTGGGGGAGATTGGGTAGGTGAGCAGTGGTAGGCAGAGTGACCTGACATGGACCAGGGGGTGCTGATGGGCCATAAGGAGCCCAAGCCAGGGGCAGGAGCAGCTTAAGACAGGAAACATCTGAAACTATTTTAGGAGCAGCAGGCAGGGCGGGCAGGAGGCAGGAAGCTGTGAGTCCCCTGGGAGTGGGCCGTGAAAGGGGGGCTTAACAGGGTGTGGAGGAGCTAATGGGGGGTGTGGAGGAGCTAATGGAGCCGGCCAAGCAGGCAGCTTGGAGGCCCCTCCTCAGGCTTTCAGCCCTCACCCCACCCCCAGCCCATTTGCCGGCTCCATTTGGCAAAAGAAAGCTTCAGGAGGGTGTGAGAGGCCCAAATGGGGTTGGGAGGAGGAAAGACTTCATCATGTCTCCCACCTCCAACCTCCAGGGACAGAACAAGTCCTGGCTAAGGCCAGGTGCGGGCTCACCTAAGGGCCAGGTGCTGAGCCTGCTTTTCAGGTGACCATCCTGCTGAGTAGAGTAGGGCCTTGCCGTGCAGCAGCATCTTCACCCTCAGCCCATACCGTTCCTAGAGAGAGTCAGGTCAAGTGCCAGCTAGACCAGGCTGGGCCAAGACTGAAGGCGAGGAGGAGGAATGGGGCTCACCTGGAGGTGGGCCAGCAACGACTTCAGGGTCCTTTCTGGCTGCCCAGCAGGCACCTTCAGGCGGTCCCAACAGGTCCAGGTCCATGTCAGGTGATGGCACTGGGGGTGGTGGGGGGAGGAATGAGAAGCTTCTCACACACACCCTCCCCCTACCCATTACCAGCAGCTGATGGCCCCTTTCCTAGGGGAGGAGCTGGACTAGAGGCAGGAAGCAGAAGCCCCGGGGCGGGGGGTTGGAAGGTGGGATCTGGGCCCAGAGTCTCAGTACCCTCCCCGCCTATGCTGGGGCCAGCACAGGAAATGGGGCTATGGGGCCCCCGCACAGGGAAACAGGCAATCCATCACACAGGCTGGTTGTATGTGTGTGTGTGTGTAGGGGGGGCGTTGCTTCCTGAGGAAACAGGAGCAGGGCCGCTGCAGTCTCCGATAAAGCAGCTTGATCCTCAAATGCAAGGCTGGAAGCTGGGGGGTACATCCTGCCCCCTCATCCTGTATTGCCAGGGCCTTGGGCTATGTGGGCACAGAGTATCAAGGGGCACAATGACCACTAGGGCCCCACTGGCTGAGACCCCAGCAGGGACACAGTCTGCAAGGGCCTCCTCTTCCTGTCCCCTTTCCTTCCCCATTTCAAAAATCTTGGGATTCTGGTGACTGGAGCTGAGGGTGGTAAGGCAGCCAGGACAGACTCCCGCCTCCAGAAAGCACAGTGGGGTCAAGCTGAGATGAGGCCAGAGGTGAGTTGGGGGGGATCCTCCCTTGCTCCCTCCCCCTCTACTGCAGACAAAGGCAGCTTATGTGCTAGAAGCCCTTCACAAAGGGGCTCTGTGTACTGTGCCCTGAGGGACCCCAGCAAAAGCCCAGTGCTGGCCCATGACCTCTCCCCTCTCCCTTGGTGAGGGTATTCTCTCCACCCCCTCTCCTGTGCCCCAAGAAAATGCCAACTAACTACTGCCTAGCCTGGGCACACAGCCAGGGGCATTCACAGCCCTGCACTCGAAGGAACACACATGGACACAAGCCTGGGAATGCCTGCATGTGTACTCACATGCACACCCATGCAAGCCCACATTGAAGAAGAGTCCTGTACTCCCATCTGGCACACAGATGTGCCAGCATCCTCCCTCCATGGCCACAAACCTCAGGGCCAGGGATGCCCAGACCCCTGTGCACTTAGATGCACACAACCCCCCCCCCCCCCCCCGCAACTGGTGAGCTCAGTGGCCTTTAACTCAGCTTGGAGAGTGTGGGCCAGGATCCCCATGCCATGCAGGCTGAAGTTAGGCTCTGTTTGGGGCTAGGGCTCTAGTCCTCCCTCCCTACCACCTCCCCCTTAGGGCTCGTCGAGGCTGTGAGGGATATCTGGCTCCACTAATGAGTTAAAGCTGCAGCTCCCCCAGACCCGGGCTGTGGAGGGATGGGGGTGGGGGTGGCTGACTGCTGCTTCCTGTGTCTGACAGGTCCCAGTCTGGCTTCACAGCAGGAAGGGGGCTGGAGGGAGTCTTAAGGACTCCCCCAGAGTCTGGGTTCTGGTACAAACCCAAAGCCAGAGTAGAGCCTGTTTTGGTAGGTGCAAGGAGAACCCAGGCCTCGTGTGTGTGTGTGTGTGTGTGTGTGTGTGTGTGTGTGTGTGTGTGTGAGTGTGTGTGTTGGGGGGGGGGGGGGGAAGGGCTCACCTTCTGGATGGCTGGGGCGCAAGGCACCCAGCGGCTAAAGCGGTTTTCAGCCAGATGCAGGTAGCTGTGGCGAAAAGCACTGAGGGGCCGTGGCCCATTCACCACCTTATACAGCTCCAGGCCCACTAAGCCAGCCACAGCTGCTGTAGCGGTGGCAATGGCTGGAATAATCTGGCCCACAATTCGCTTGCTCTGCCAAGGACAAGAGATTTGGTCTGGGCCCAAGGTGTAGGGCTAGGGTTTGACCTCTACCTCTAGGCCTGAGCCCCAAAGGGCAGAGTTACCTGGGCGTGGTTGGCAGGGGGGATCCCATAGTTCTGAGCTCGCAGGCTTGCTGCCGCTGCCACAAAGTCCACATGGAAGTTGCTATCATTGTCCTGTGAGGCTCAAGTCACAGTCATGTTAACACTGCCCCAGAGTCCCTAGCCATGGCTGACCACGTGTCACTGTACAGGTCTTCCCATAATTCTGTGGGATGGATGCTTACCTCTCCCCACTTATCAGGTAAGGAAGCTGAGGCTCAGGGAAGGTGATCTGCTTTTGGGGTCCTCCTGGGAGGAGGATTCAGGCCAAGGGACTTCAAAGCTACTTTCCTAGCTCTTGAACTTCCCCAACAATCTTCCCCAACTTGTCCCTTCACCCCTACTTGGACTCCCACCTTCTCAAACTTCAGGGGCTCGAGGGGAGGGCTCCCGCTCCAGACTTCCAGGACTTTGTGCAGTTTCTTCAATTGCTCAGGGCCTGTCAGAGGAAGGGGGTGGAAGTTCTTAGCCCCTACCTTCTGTGTTCTCCCTGGAGCCTGGTGCCTATTCTTGGTCTCTCCTAAGACTAAATTGCCACTTTCAGGGAGACCCCCTGAATGATAGTGCAGTCTCCTCTCAAGCAGCCCCAGCCCTACTTGTGTGTGTGTGTGTGTGCCTGCATGCATGTACCAATTATCTCCGTCCTCACCTGGGGAACATAACTAGGTTTGGGGGGGGGGGGTTTGCTGAGAATCTGCCATGGGAATAGAGGTGCAGGGGTATGGGTAGCAGGGAGAGTGCCTACTGAGGGGCTAGAGGATGAGCCCAAGCCTTGAGAGAAGCAAAATCAGAGGGCCTGAGAGATAGTGATTTGGCTGCAGGGTCCCCAGGCCCCATCTTCCTTCTGCAGCATAAGCTGAGGACAGGGCTATGCCTTTGGATGGCAGCATAGGGGGCCAGAGGTCAGGAGCCTCACCAAACTCAGCAGAAGCCCGAGCTAGCTCCAGGTCGTTAGGAAAGATGGGGACCAGGTTCTGGGGGACGGGCAGTGGCAGCAACTTCAGTAGTTCCCTGAGTGCAGTCTGGTCCCGCGAGCCAGGCAGTCCATGCATCTGGGCATACAGGTTAGCGGCCGCCAGCACATAGAGGAGGTGTGTGTCCTGCAGTCAGAGCAAGAGCATGGGAAGATGCATGGGTAGAGCGAGCATGTACAGGTACATGGGCTAGGGGTCACCACCCATTTGTGGATCTGTTTGAGTGTCTGCCTCTGTGTCACACGTGGACACCCACATGCGCACAAACACAGCAATCTCCCTCAGCATCTGCTTATCTCTGAAGAACAGGGGCCTACTTCTGCTCTGAGGGGTCACATCCCCATCTTGGGGTTCCTAAGGGACCCCACTTACTTGGCTGGCATCAAACTGCAAGGGCTGCGGACACTGTTTGGAATCTGGCCAGAAAAGAGTTCCATCCTCAAGCACCTAAGGAAATGGAGGCTGCTGGGCTCGATCTGGTTCCCCTGAGCCCTCAGCCTCCCAATCACTAGCTACCCACTTTATCAGGTGGGAAACGATTCAGGAGCTGCATGATGCCATCACGGAAGCATAGTTGCCAGTGGCCAAGAGCCCACACCACACAGTCTTGCCAGGTCTGTGGACGCTCTCTTAGGACACCCAGCACCTCCTGCAGCAGGGTCAGCACCTTTAGCCCATCTGGTTCTGCCAGAGAAGTGGGTGCCCTGCGGACAGAGGAAGGGTTTCGAGGCTAAAGCCCTGAAGATTCTGGTGGTAGGGGCTAGCTAGGGGTAGCCCTCTGGTGCTAGAGGGCTCCCGTCCACCCCTCTTATTTTATTTTTTTATTTTTTTAAGTTATTTATTTTGAGAGAGAGAGAGAGTACATGGGAGGGCCAGAGAGAGAGAGGGAGAGAGAGGATACCAAGTGGGTTCTATGCTGTCAGCACAGAGCCCAACAAGGGGCCCCAACTCAAGATCCATGAGATCATGACCTGAGCAAAACCAAGAGTCGGATGCTTAACCGACTGAGCCACCCAGGCGCCCCTCCCGTCCACCCATCTTGGTGGCCTTACTGTTGGTGGCGGTTGATGGTCTCAGCAGACAGACGGAAGAGCCCCTCAAACTCATCCCGGGCCCACTGTGGGGGAGAGAGGAACCATGAGGTGTCACACAGGGAATCAGTCTACAGCTGAGGACTGAGCTGGGTGGGCTAGGGCTTTCTGGGGTGCATCCTACCTGCACGGTGTGCTCGACTGTGCTGGGGAAGTGCCGCAGGGTGCAGACAGGGTAGGTAGCATCCTCAGAAGCTATAGCTGAGGCAGGGGCTCTGTAGGTCTCAGTCACACACGGCATGAACACTGAAGCATGTCCCAAGGTACCATGTGTCCCCGCCTCCAGCAGTGGCTTCAGATAGTGGGTGCAGCGAGCAGCCACATAGTGCCCTAGTAAGAGGGGCAGAGGGGCAGGAGTGGGGCTGGCACTGCCTTGACCAAGGGGCTGAGTTTCAAGGGCGAGTGCTTACGGGCCTGGAAACTGTCCAGGGCAGCAGCCACACCGTCCACACGGGAGAAGAAGTTGTTCCCATAGATGTGCTCTGTAGTGGGATCCAGTGGGTAGATGAGTGGGGTCACCTGCAAGTCTGAGTTCAGGCGGCGAGCAGCCTCTGCAGCTACCTCTGCCTTAGGCCTCTGAAAAGAGAGCAGGAAGATGCTGGGGGTGTTGGGGGGCACTGTGGGAGGACCGTCCAGGATGCTAGGTGTGGGTAGGGGCCGGCACTCACACCAATGTCCTGGGTCCTGAAGAGGAACTGACGGCTGAGATTGGAGCGCTCTATGTGGTCCATGTCGGCAACAGTCACTCCCCCGCTGGCGCCAGCCCCGAGGCCCACTAGGGCAAAACCTTTGAGCAACTCACAACCGATAGCTCCAGCACCCACCTGCCAGCAGGAGCAGCCTTAGCCAGAGGGCCTGGCCCGGCCCTCCCACAGACATCTCCCAACTGGACCACAAAGCTCACCAGGAGGTAGTGCTGGCGGCTCAGCTTCTCCTGAAAACCAGCCCCAAACACTGCAATTTGCCCATCATAGCGACAATGTCTCTAGGAGACACAGACAGGGGTCAGTGATGGCCACTGGCCTGTGCTGTGTCTCCGTCTTACGCTAACTTTTCCAGGTCAGGATCTCTGGATCGTTCTTCCTGTTCCTTCCCTAGTTCTGAATTTGGAGAAAGCTTGCACCCCTACCCCAGGTTCTTACCGGAGCACAGTCCTCTGGTTTGGGATGGGGCTCCCCGTCTTCTGGAAGGCAATCGAGGGCATCAAAGTAAAGCCACTGGTCCAGGGGCATGAACTTCCCGGAGATTGCCTAGAGGCCAGCATTTTAGCGTAGGGACTCCTGCCAGCTCCAGAGCCCCTAGGATCCTGGCTGGGCTTCACCAGATTGGCGAAGCCTCCAAGGCCACTGTCTGGTACTGGGCACTCTCTGGCACCCACACTTACCTCCACACCCTTCCCAGTCCCACCCTGCCTGTGCCTGTGCTCACTTTCAGCACTTCCTGGGCGGCCACCGCACCCAACATGGCTGCCATGGGGCTCAAGCCACCAGCACTACTCAGGGCGACTGTCTGCACGAGAGCCTCATCCAGAGGCTCTTCCAGTGGCTCTCCTTCTGTCCCCTTCAGTGGTTCCAGGGACTGGGCCAGGCCCACCACCATCTCTGCGTCAACCTGTGGGGTAGAACTCTGTGGGCACGGCAGCCCTGGCCTGAGCTCCATTCCCTGCTCAAACCCTTCATGCCGCCACCCCCCATTTCCAGAGAAGTGGAAGCAGAGCCTAAGTGTGAAGGCCCAAACCAGTTGCCAGACTGTGCAGCACCACCAGAGAACGCCTAGACAATGCCCTTGAGGGCTTCACCAACATGGGTAGAGATTTCACCTCAGAACTGAGTGGTTAGGAGGTGGCGGGGTCCCCAGCCTTTGTGCCTGGTACTTTCAGGGACCCTCTCTCTGGCCTAGAGACAGTGTTATCATTTCCTATATGTAAGTGGGAAAATGCTTCTGGGATTATAACTTGGGTCTGTGAGATAATCATTGTTGCCTCCTGGCAGGTGAGACCCCAATAAGACAGAGGCTCAAGGAAGAGCAGAGGGGCCACTCACAGGATCCCAGGGCCGGGGCAGGCGGCCATTGAGGTGCTGGGACTGGTGCAGGGCACGGAAGGCCTGATGTAGGCAGCGGGCGCGGCGAGCTTCCTGGGAACTCTGGGCCACCACACGGGGCTGGAGCAGAGCTACATCCATGGGTTTCTGTAGCAGGTACTTAGCTCAGGGTCAGGTTCAGAAGACTGTGGGCCCCTTGAGGCTCCCAAGCTCCCCTACGTCAGATGCACTTGCACTCACATGGCTCACAGTCTTGGGCCTCTTGACCTCAGTGACAGTCCCACCACTCAAGTAACAGGAGAAATTTGCTGTGTCCCCAATCTCCAAGGTTCTGTCCCCTAGGGGAGATCCAGCCTCGTCGGTATGATCTCTGAACCGGAGTAGTTCTTTATACTCTACCCTGTCTTGCATCTGTGTCCTTGACCTTGCTCCATGCTGAGGAAGGTGGAAGAGAACCCACCCCCAAGGACCAGAGCCAGGCTGTGTGTGCCCCCAGTTGGGGCTTGGGTGCTGGGCCTGGAAGTGGAGAGGGTTGGCTTACCGTGCACGTGGATAGGCCGGGGATCACAGCCATTGAGCTCCACCATGCCCTTAATGCCCGAGAAAGTCACCAAATCCCCATCGCAGAAGTTGTGGGCCTCTTTTTTCAGAGTAAGAATTCCAGGGGAGCCCTGGAGAAGAGGAGGCTTGGTTCAGGGGTGCCCTCCTTGGTCAGCAGGTGAGCACCCACACTTCAACACCCACCTGGGAGATGTGCTGGATAGCAGCTGTCAGGGGTTCTGCCTCTGTAGGATCCTGCACAGTGAAGTCCTCACCAAAGTCACAGAACAACTGCCTGTGGTGTGGTGGCAGGGGTCACTGAGACGGCTCAGTGGTTAATCGCCATGCTTGTGGTGAAGCGTGGGAGACGCTAGGGCAAGCTCAGAGAGCCAGCACTGGGAAGGGATACTGGGAGAGGCTTGGAAGCTAGAGTTTGAGGGACTCACTGGAGCGGGTCTGGAGGCTGGGGTGGAAGAAGCAGAGGGGTGGGACTGGGGACCAGAACCAGAAGGGGATGCTGGGACAGGCCTGGGGCTGGGTGGAGGGGCACTGGGGCAAGCCTGGAGCTAGGAATAGCACTGGGACCAGTTGCTGCCTGTGATGTGGTAGGCCAGGCAGGTAGCCTTGCTCACCCCACAAGGCCCCGGGTATCGGCCACCAGAAAGCAGACTCCGAGCTTGTGGCATAAAGTGCCCAACTTCAGCTGCTCCTCCAGCTTCGAGGTGGTCAGCACCACTACCTGGATGGACCCCGTGATCAGCAGGGCCAGAACCGCTGCTCAGCTCAGGGCTAGAGGAAGGGACTGGGCTCACATGGAGAGGGGGGCAGGGAGGGTACCTGGAAGTCCAGCAGCAGCTCCTCGGTGATGTCACCTGTGTGGATGCGTACCTGGACAGCTCTGTTAAGCTTAGCCACAAGTTCTTGAGATGCCTCAGCCCTGCTTCTTTCCAAGTCCTGCTCTGAGAGGAAAAACTAGAGAGGGACACAGTAGTCTGGCTTGAGCACGGAGATTTCTCTTGGGTCCTTGGTCTGGGAAGCATAGCCACCCACCCCACCACCCCGGCTGACTCTCACCTGGGCAGCCAGGTCAGACCAAGAGGTAGGGTGGGGATCATGCAGAGTGAGGCTGCCCACACCCATCAGGACCAGGTTTTTGGCCACCTCAGCCCCCAGGCCCTGAAGGCCTGACAGCAGGACCTTCGCTCCCTGAATCTTCTGCATGGCCGGCAAGTCCAGCACATACCTGCGGATGGGGAAAAAGAAGGTAGGCGATCGGCGACCAGAAGTCAGAAAGCCACCCCATTCCCTTCCCCGCCTCGGGCCTCACAGCTGCCGTGAGTATCGCTCCTTATCCAGCAACTTGGAGGTCTCTGGGACAGCCATCCTGCGGCTGGACAACAGGCTGCAGCGCTTATAGACGCGGTCACTGCGTGGGAGGCTGTGCTAGCAGAGGCCAGTGCCTCACTGTGGCTAGTGCACACAGGCACTTTGTCTACGGGACTGAAGGACGATACCAGTCATAGCTTTCTTCCTGGCTCCTCCGTCATTTCAGGGGAAATGAAAGTGAAAGTAAAACTAGACTGAGCTGGCTTAGTCCTGCTAGTCCTGCCTCCAGACCATCCTGAATGGTTCTGGCAGCTGTAAGTCACAGGCAAAGTGGGACAGAACTCCTGGGTCTATTTGGCCGCTGTGAGAGCAGGTATCTTTCTTGAGGAAGGAAGCCACGGGAGGGATCCATGTGGGCTGGAGGCGATGGTCTCCTGTGGCTCTCTAGATGTCCCAAACCTCAGGCCCCATCCCCCCCACTGTGGCTGCCTGAATGGGCTTCCTGCCCACAGAGTGCTGGCAGGAACCCCCGTGTCCTGAGGACTCACCTTGTCCACCACACAGGGTAGAGCCAGTCCCATCCCAGGGGCTGTGGGAGCTTATGAAATTACATTGTCCTGCCCCCGGGGCCCAAACCACAGACCCAGGTGGAGCCTGGCATCTTTGGGAATACCCACCTGCTTGGCCCTGGGCCAACTCCTCAGAGGATAAGGATTCCCCCTTGCCCACAGCTGCCAGCCTAGGACAGATGGCAGTCCTAGGTGACCAGTCAGGGATGAGTCTTAGGACTCAAAGAGGGTGGTCGGTCTCTGAGTGCCAGACCTAAGAGTGGCAGCCATGATCACATGTGTCCTTACTTTTCATTTGAATTTTTATTTTGAAATAATTATAGACTCCAAGGAAGTTGCAAAAAACGTAGAGGTCCTGTGTACCCCTCACCCACGATGTGTCCTTCTGCCTTCTTTAGGAACCAGGGGCCAGTTCTCCAGACGACAGACCATAGTTCCCCACAAAACTGCACAGTAGCTAAACCAGATGTGGTCATAAGTTCTTTTTTTTTTTTTAATGTTTATTTATTTTTGAGAAAGAGAGAGAGTGTGAGAGGGGAAGGTGAAGAGAGAGAGGGGGACAGAGGATCCGAAGTGGGCTCTGAGCTGTCAGCACAGAGCCCGATGCAGGGCTCAAATTCATAAACCATGAGATCATGACCTGAGCCGAAGTAGGACGCTCATCCAACTGACCCACCCAGGTGCCCCATAAGTTAATTTTTTAAATTGAGGTAACATTCATATAATGTTAAAATAACCATTGTAAAGTGGCATTTAGTGTACTCACAATGTTGTACAGCCACCACCTCTCTCTAGTTTCAAAACTTTTTATTAAAAAAAAATTTTTTTTAATCTTTATTTATTTTTGAGAGAGACAGAGTCAGAGCAGGGGAGGAACAGAGAGAGAGGGAGACACAGGATCCTAAGCAGGCTTCAGGCTCTGAGCTGTCAGCACAGAGCTGGACGCAGGGCTCGAACTCACAAACCGTGAGATCACGATCTGAGCCGAAGTCAGACGCTTAACCAACTGAGCCACCCAGGCACCCTGCAAAACTTTTTCATAACCCACTGAAGAACACCCCCACCACATTAAATAATCACTACTTATCCCCTACCCCAATCCTCTGGCAAACACTTAGATTCTTTCTGTCTCTAGAGATTTGCATATTCTGGATATTTCTGTGAAAGGAATCATACAAAATGTGACCTTTGATATCTGCTTTCACTTAGTGTATTTTTGAGGTTCATCCAGACTGTAGCATGTATTGGTACTTCATTCCTTTTTTTTTTAATTTATTTATTTTTGAGAGAGAGACAGAGAGAGCGAGTCAGGGAAGGGCAGAGAGAGAGAGAGAGAGAGAGAGAGAATCCCAAACAGGCTCCACATTGTCAGCACAGAGCCCAACACAGGTGCTGAACCCACAAACCGTGAGATCATGACCTGAGCCATAAACCAAGAGTCAGACGCTCAACCAACTGAGCCACCCAGGCGCTCCGGTACTACATTCCTTTTTTATGGCTGAATAATATTCCATCACATGCATATATCATGAATCGTTTATCCAGTCACCTGTTGATGGACATTTGAGTTGATTCCACCTTTAGGATATTATGAATAGGCTGCTATGATCATTCTTGAAAATGTATTTGAGTATTTGTTTTCAATTCTTTGGGGAAATACCTAGGAGTAGAATTGCTGGGTTGTACAGTAATGTTTACTTTTTTTGAGAGACCAACAGCTGTTTTCCACCAGCAGCGTACAAAATTCCTATTTCTCCACATTGTACTCAATGCTGGTTTTTCCTTTAAAAAAAACCTTATACCTGGACTGCCTGGGTGGCTCAGTTGGTTAAGTGTCCGACTTCAACTCAGGTCATGATCTCACTATTCATGGATTCAAGCCCTGAGTTGGGCTCTGCACTGCCAGTGCAGAGCCTGCTTGGGATTCTCTCTCTTCCTCTTCCTCTTCCTCTCTCTCTCTCTCAAAATAAGTAAACTTAAAAAAAAAAAAAAACTTATACCCATCATAATGAATATGAAGTAGTATGCAGTTTTCTTTTCACTCAGTAAACATTTACTGAGTGTGTCATATGTACTAGGTATAGAAATTAGGGCTAGAGTGTCTTTTTGTGACTGGTTTATTTCACTTAGCAACTATCTCCAAGGTCCATCCATATTGTAACATATTACAGAATTTCCTTCCTTTTTAAGGCCACATAATAGTCCTTACATGTATATACATTTCGCTTATCCATTCATTAATGGATGGCTATTGGGTGGCTTCCATTTTTGGGCTATTGTGAATATTGGTGTTATGAACATGGGTGTGTACAAATATCTCTTTGAGATCCTGCTTCCAGTTCTTTTGGATATACACAGAGAAGTGGAATTGCTGGATCATATGGTAATTCTATTTTTAATTTTTTGAGGAGCCACCATATTGTTTTACACAGTGGATGTACCATTTTACATTCCCACCAACAGTACACAAGAGTTCCTATTTGTCCAAATCCTCCCTAGCCCTTGTTTTGTTTTTTAGATAGTAGCCATCCCAGTGGGTGTGAGGTGGTATCTCATGGTAGTTTTGATTTGCACTTCCCCAATGATCAATGGTATTGAGCATCTTTAATTAAAAAAAAAACAACAACCTTTTTTTACAGTTTACTTATTTGGGGGGGGGGGAGGGAGGAGAGGAAGAGAGAAAGGGAGAGAGAGAACCCCAAGCAGACTCTGGGCTGACAGCACAGAGCCCAATGTGGGGCTTGATCCCACAAACTGAGAGATCATGACCTGGGCTGATATCAAGAGTTGGATGCTTAACTGACTGAGCCACCCAAGCGCCCTGATATTGAGCATCTTTTAATGGGCTTATTGGCCACTCAGATATCTTCTTTGGAGAAACGTCTGTTCAAGTCTTTTGTCTATTTTTGAATTGGATTTTTGTTGTTGAGTTTTAGAAGTTCTCTACGTATTCTGGATATTATCCCTTATCAGATATATGGCTTGAAAATGCTTTCTCCCTTCTGTGGTTGCCTTTTTACTATGCAGATAGTGTCTTTTGGTGTGAGTCTTTAAGTTTTATTTTTTTTAAATGTTTGTTTGCTGTGTGTGTGTGCGTGTGTGTGTGTGTGTGTGTGTGTGAGAGAGAGAGAGAGAGAGAGAGAGAGTCCCAAGCAGGCTCCACGCTGTCAGCACAGAGCTCGGAGCTGGGCTCTATCTCACAAATTGTTATATCACGACCTGAGCTGAAATCACAAATTGGGACAATTAACCCACTGAGCTACCCAGGCATCCCAGTCTTTTTTTTAATGTTTTGTAGAAATACCAGTGAAGCTATGTGGTCCTGGGCTTTTCTTTCTTTTAAGACTTATTTTGAGAGAGAGAGAGAGAGAGAGAGAGAGAGAAGGTGTGAGTGGAAGAAGGGCAGAGGGAGAGAATCTTTTTAAAAAAATTTTTTTTAATGTTTATTTTTGAGACAGAGAGAGACAGAGAGTGAACGGGGGAGGGTCAGAGAGAGAGGGAGACACAGAATCTGAAGCAGGCTCCAGGCTCCGAGCTGTCAGCACAGAGCCTGATGAGGGGCTCGAACTCACAGACCATGAGATCATGACCTGAGCTGGTCACTTAACCGACTAAGCCACCCAGGCACCCCGGAAGAGAGAGAATCTTAAGCAGACTCCATGCTCAGTGCAGAGCCTTATGTGGGGCTCCACCCTACAACCCTGGGATCATGACCTGAGCCGAAATCAGGAGCCCAACACTCAACCAACTGAGCCAACCAGGCACCCTGGGAGTTTTTTGAATACTGATTCAATCCCCTTACTAGTTGTAGGTCTATTCATGTTTTCTTTCTCTTCTTTGAGTCAGTCAGTGTTGTTAGTTTCTGTGTTTCTAGAAATTTGTACATTTTAATTAGGCTATCCAATTTGTTGGTGTACAATTGTTCACAATCCTTTCTATTTTTGTAAAATTGGTAACAATGTCCCCATTTTCATTTCTGATTTTAATAATTTGTCTTTTTTCTCTTAGCCAATTTATTTAAAAGTTTGCCAATGTTGTTGGCCTTTTCAGAGAAGCAGCTCTTGGTTTTCTCTGTTTTTTAGGATTCTGACACCAATTCCAATGTGTGCATTTATTCCACACCACCAAGCAGTTCTCCAACACTAACTGGGAGTCTGACAATTCAACTCAATTCTGAAACTACCTGGAGACAGCATCAGATCCACTGCCTGCCTTGAAATCAGTCAGCCGCTTTTGGGGAGCTGCTATCCCCATAACCCTGAGGAATGGGGGATGGTGGCTGGTTCAAGCCCCGCTCTTCCTTCATCAAGTACTTTCCTTGTTGTCTGATCCGGTACCAGAGTTCTGAAATAGTTGATGACGATCGCTTTTTCCAGCTCTTTGTATTTAGGTCTGTCTTAGTTGTTTTATTGTTGTTTTGTAACCATCACCACTGTTTCAAAAACTTTATTTTTTAAGATTTTATTTTTAAGTAATCTCTACACCCAATGTGGGGTTCAAACTCATCACCCCAAGATCGGGAGTCACATGCTCTACTGACCGAGCCAGCCAGCTTGCCCCAATTTCTAAAACTTTAAAATCACTCCAGGCAGAGGGGGATGGGTGAAATAGGTGAAGGGGATCAAGAGTACCCTTTATCGTGGTGAGCACTGAGTAATGTACAGAAGTGTTGAATCACTATATTGTACACCTGAAAGTAACATAACATTGTATGTTAACTACACTGGAATTTTTTTAAAAAGGGAAAAAAAAGTTTATGTAGAGAGAAAACAAGTCACCTCAGACAAAAACTCTATAACCATTAAGCAACAACTCCATTTTCTCCTTACTCTAGCCCCTGGCAACTTCTATTATATTCTACTTTGGTCTCTACGAATTTGTCTATTCTAGATACCTCATTTGAGTGGAATCATACAATATTTGTCTTTTGTGTCTGACTTATTTCCCTCAGGGGTCATAAGTTCCTAACCTGTAACGCTGACTCATTAGGTTCCCACAACTGGGAGTTTAGTGCTATTGTCCCTACTTTAAAGAAGTTGGACACAGAAAGGCTGAGTAATTTGCCTAAGATCACTCAGCTGATAAGGAGCGCTATTGGTCAGCCGCTGGCTGCACCCTTAACTTGGTGCTGCACTTCCCCTCACCAAACCTCCTTGGTTCAAGGCAGCAGCAAAGGGGTCCAGATCCCATAACCAAGAGCATTACTTCCTCCCTGTGAGGCTCACTCCTCCAGATGTCCCGGGGGCAGCTGGGCATGCTCAGCCTGAAGCATGAGGGCACTCACCCTCATTCTCTGTGCCAGGCCCATGGTGGGCCCTGCAGAGGCAGATGAACTCCCATGCAGTAGTCAGAGAGGGAAGTTTAGGAGGCCTCACCCAAGCTAGAGGTCAAGAAAGGAAGTCTTCTAGGAGAAAGTGCTCTTGAAGTTAAGACCCAAAGGTCGCTGATTATTTGTCTTGCTTGCTGTGAGTCCCCTGTATGGCTATACCTGTTTACCCATTTGCTTTCCTGCCTATGGCATTTGGGCTGTGCCTAGGCTAGAGGCTGTGAACAAAACTGCAGTGATAGCATTCCTGCTGGAGTCTCCCTGTGTCCTATGAGGGGACACATGCCTAAGGATAGGATTTCTCAGTGTGAGCCAAGGTGAAGGTCCCACTTTACAAACTTATGCGAAATGGTTTTCTAAAGTGTTGGTGCAAATTTACACTCCCAGAGCCAGGAAGAAAGTATTCTATCTTTTTTATTTTACATAGAAGTCTTCCCCCCTATCCTCTCCCACCACCATCCCCTCGCTCCCCACCCTGCTTGGCTCCGGCCATGCCTAGCAGCAAGTCAGAAGCTGGCAGAAGCATGGGGCAGGCTGAAATTGCCTGAGAAGCCTCAAGCACTTTGGTCCATACAGTCAACAAAAGACCTGGAGAACCAGAAGCAGCCCGGCTACATCTGGCTATAAACAAGAGCCTTTAACAGACAGCAGGTCCTGCTGGTCTCACATCGGTAACCACATGTAGGCCCAGTACGGTAGACCCAGTATGGTGGGGGTGGGCAGGACAAGTTCAGGAAAAGCACAGTTCCTGGGCCTCACCCTCATCCCCATCTTTTCGTCTACCCTTGCCCTCAGGGCTGGTCCCGGAGGAGGGGCCGTGCCCCCAAAACCTCCTGCTGAGCCAGTCCTGGCCTATAAGTTGGAGGCATATATCTGGCCACTGATCAGACTCACTGTTCTCACTACCACAAGAAGGTGTCCAGTTTGGCCTGGGAGGGAGGGAGCACTGTCCTTGCCTTGACTCTCTGCTTAGCCTTGGGCTTGGGCTTAACAGGCAGTGGGCGGATCATAGTTGTGTCAGTCTGAAGAAGATGTCAAGGAAGAGGCCTAAAGAAGAGACTGAATGCAGGGCAGCAAAGGCTCAGACTTGGAGGGGGGAAGCTCTGCTATACTGAGCGAGGTCAGGCTCTGCACACCTGAGGCTGCAGCCACTGCCAGGCTAGGGTCTGAGGGTACAGTTGAGGGATGGTGTGGGTAGCTCAGCTCAGCCCAGTGCTACAGAACAAGGATACAGGTTGGATGAATTTTGTCCGACCTCCAAGACCATCGAAGCCAGTCCTTACCTAAAACGGAAGGAAGAAGTGAGTGGGCCAGGTTAAGAAGCTAGGAAGCTGGCCCCCACTGTCCCCCTCCCCCCCGAGAGGGCTGGCATTTGCCACTTGTGGGAAGCCATACTCACGGCATCTGTGCTGCGACGGGGCTCTGCTTTGGCCCTCTTGGGCTGTTTCTGGCCTAGGACAGCATTCCGGATGAAGACAGGAAAGGCACTAGCCAGCTCCTCATCTGGCTCTCCCATACAGCGCTGGCCGCCCAGCAAGAGCTGGGACTCCTGGGGTGGGGGAGTTCCCAAAGGCAGACTTGACGAGAGAGATGGCAGCAAAGGAGGGGGCGGGTAGGGGTGGTGGAGCAGGACCAGGATCTCTGATGCTTCACCAGGAGGCAGATAGGATAATGAATAGAGTTCCCAGGGTGGCTCCATAGTGTCTTAGCCCCAGGCCAGGAGTCAGAGGCCTCTGGCAACACCCTGCCCTTTCAGAAGTCCCGCTTTACACTCAGTTCTGGCAAGGGTTGGATGGTGACTGCCTGACTTCTTCAGGGAAACCTTACCTGCTTGGGGTCATTGGGCATCTTCTTGGGGATGTCCTGAACAGGAGAGCTGTGAGAGCAAGACACCAAGACAAGAGGCAGGTGAGCAAGATACAGGGCCTGGCGAGCCAGGCTCAGCACATGGCCCTTGGGGAACCACCATGTGGCATTGCTGCTGTAATGGCTGTGCTGGGCAAGGCACCTCAGTGAGCCCCACCCCAAGTGCAGGTCTGTGAACAGCTGTCAGTCACAGCTGCCAGAGTGGAGGAGGAATGGGAAGTTGGACCATTTTTCAATTTTGTGGCTTCCACTCGGGGCCAAGCCAATTCCAATCCTCCCCAAGGCCTCAAGTGCCTATGTCCTGGGTTCTATGTGTGGCTGGAGGCCCAGCTGATTCACCAACCACAGGGGGAAAGCCAGTCATGTCCTGATATAGGCAGAGGGCACCTCGTGATCTCAGACTTAGCCTTGTCTGCCCAGAGAGGGGCTACCATCTCCACAATACCCTCAGTAGATAGTCTATCAAGTACTCTCACAACACAGGGCTAGGCCATCTTCTTAGGTAATCTGTGCAGGCACAGTCTGGGGCATAATGAATTATGGCCCCAAGCCCCGGCCCTTCACTCATAGCTCCAGAGCTAGACACAGTGTTTCCACCCAATCCCCGGGGACACTAACAGCTGAATACCCTCTCCTGATATTTTCCCAGGGCGGGTAGCAGGAGGGTGACCTAAAGGCTGACCCTGTGGTTTCTCATAGCCATGAGGACAAGGGCAGGGTCAGTCTTGTCAACTCTGGATCCCTTCATTCCTGTCCCTATAGCCTGTGGTGAGGCTACATGAAAGCCATGGGAAGATTCTCCACTTGCTGCAAGTTTGGCTCTGGGGAGGCTGATCCAAGGGGGAAGCATCCTGGACTCCCTCACACTCACTGCAGGCCCTCAAGATGATAAAAATGTCTCTAAAAGGCCTGGCAGTCTGCAGGCCCCAGGTGTCCACTTTCACCCTTTACAGCTAGAGAAAAGACAACATGAAGAAGCCAGGGTGTGCAGCAGGCACTAACAGGCCCTGTGACTACAGGCCACATGCCCAAGGCTTGCTTCCCACTGCTACCAGGCCTGGCCCTGTACAGCACAGGTACCTCCACCCCTGAGGGTGGGGAGAGGTGAAGAGCTCAGCTGGCTCTCCCTTTTGCTCTCTCCCTGGGCCTCTTCCATTTTCACTGCTTAACACCTCAATTTCTTTCTCTCATGTCCAAAGGTTTTGATTAGGAGGAAACCGCTCAGCCCTTGACCCCCTCACCTGAGTAGCATAAACCTACACGTACGTAGGGGAGTAGTTCTTGTCTTCCTGATGAACTATACTCGCCCTGTGTGGCCAAGGAGACAACCTCCCCATTCCCAGTCCCACTGGGTCCCTTGTGCAGGTCCTGCCCATCCCACTACAGCTCCCCACAGCTTCTCAAGCCTGCCCCTGTGGGCTACCCCTTTAGATGATGGGGCCCTGGGCACCATGATCTGAGATGGTCCTCAAGCATGAGCCCAAGAGGCACACAATGGAAGAACTTCAGAGTCCCTGGCTCAGGACTCTGGTGGGCAGGCATTCAAGATATGGGGAGTACACATATACCCCAACACCATCAACCTAGACCTGCCCCTACTGGGACCCCTGTGTTCTCTCCAACTCACATCCCAACACCTTTGATTGAAGGGTGATAGTGATGACTGAAAGAAGCGAGAAGGGCTTTGCCCACAGTGAGTACTCAGGAAAGGGAAGAAGAGGTGGCTAGAACCAAAGTAATAGTCAACCCCAGGTGACCCTCACTGCCCTGTCAGCCACTCAGAGCAACTATGGCAGGGCCTACAGAGACCTCTTGGTCATCCTGCCTCCAGGCTGTGGACATGGCCAGGCACTACCACTTACTGTGCTATCTCTTGGCAGAGCTTCTTGGCACGGCCCTGCTGGATGCTGGCAGGCTGGGCTGGAGGGGTGTCCACATCAAAGGTGGCATTGAGGTCAATATCATCACCGAAGGCTGGTCGGCGAAGCTTCAGGTTCAGCATTTCCAAAGGGGCTGGGCTATAAGCAGAGATGGCCTGGTTACTCTGGACCACCGCGGCAGTTCAGAAGGACAACAGTCCCTGCAGCATCAGAGATGGCTTGGTTCCAGGGGTCTGGAGCCCACACATGGCCCAGGGCCACCTTGCAAGGAAGCCTGAATCTCTACAGAAAAAAAACCACTTGGCTTAGTGCTTCACACCATAGTGGGACCAGTGAAAGTCTTCAAGACATGGAAGGAAGCAAGCAAAACCACACACAAAACCCAAGTGTACAAACAAAAGGTTACTGCCTTTTGACCAAACAACCTCATCTCTCAGAATGCAGTGCAAGGGGCCAGAGATGTGACCACAGATTGATGTAGATGGCACATAGCCCAATATTGGAAATGGTCAAAATGACTCTTCTAGGGAGCTGGCACTTTCATAGCTTGACTATGATACAGATATTATAGTAGTGTTTCTGGAAAGTAAACTAAGTAACATGGGGAAATGCTCATATGTTGCATTTATAAAGTAATATGAGGGGTACCTGTGTGGTTCAGTTTGTTGAACATCCAACTCTTGATTTTGGCTCAAGTCATGATCCTAGGGTATGGGATCGAGTCCCGTGTCAGGCTCTGTGCTGAGCGTGGAGCCTGCTTAAGAGTCAGTCTCTCTCTCTCTCTCTCTCTCTCTCTCTCTCTCTGTCTCTCTCTCCCTCCCTCCCTCCCTCTGCTGCTCTCCCCAACTTGTGCACTCTCTCTAAAAAAAAAAATAATAGTAATAAAATAATAAAAAGTAATATAGAACTCTGGGACACCTGGGTGGCTCAGTCAGTTAAGTGTTAAGTGACTCGTGGTGTTGGCTCAGGTCATGGTCTCACAGTTCATGAGTTCGAACCCAACATCAGGCTCTGTGCTGACAGTGTGGAACCTACGTGGGATTCTGTCTCTCCCCTTCTCTCTCTCTGCCCCTCCTGCGCTTGCTCTATAAATAAATAAACTTTAAAAAAAGAGAGAGAGAGGGGCGCCTGGATGGCTCAGTTCGTTGAGCGTCTGACTTCGGCTCAGGTCATGATCTCACAGCTCTGTGAGTTCGAGCCCCCAAAGGGCTCTGTGTTAACGGCTTGGAGCCTGGAGCCTGCTTCAGATTCTGTGTCTCCCTCTTTCTCTGCCCCTAACCCACTCACGTTCTGTCTCTGTCTCTCTCAAAAATAAATAAACATGAAAACAAATTAAAAAAAAATAAAATAAAAAAGAGAGAGAAAGAAAAAAAGAAAATTGCAGCCAATAGGATTTTTCTAGCCCATCCAGGCCTGGTGGCGTTTCTGTGGTCAGAAAACTCTGGGGAATGGCAGGACAGCCCCAAGAACATCCCTATTTCCTTCCCTTAGGAAGGAACCTTTTCAGGGCTGCCCAAAGCCCTACGCCCATCGCTCAAGGACAAGGAGATGCACTGTGAGGGTATTAGTCACTGGCCAGGAGCCCAATGGGGCATGCAGATTGGAGAAAAGGGAATTACCTACACTGATTTGGATGGGTAAGCAATGTGGGAAGATTAGATTCTCTCTTCCTTTCCCTGGCCAGGTCCCTGAATGCTCTACCCTCTCTTGCCTGCAAGTGAAAACAAAGGTTGCACAAATGCACCTCAAACCAACGCCATGCCGGTTGTTTTGCTTCCCCCACTGGGATCCACAGCATAAAGCAGCAGCCAGGAGCACTCATGACAACGTTTTTGTAGTATCTGTTATTCTGCCAATATCTACCAACCCCAGCAAGTCCTCTGCCACTATCTACCACCCCAGAGGGTCAATAAACCTCATCACACCCTGCTCTCCGCAGCCATGCTACAACCCCCTGCCAGCCCGAGCTGCATGCCCTGGTGGCTCCTGTGTGCCTCATCCCTGAGCCAGGGCTCACCCCTCACTGAAGCTTCTAGATACAAATGGCACAAGCGCCATTTTTCTTGTCATGGGATTTGGCCAGTAGTAGTATGTGGTCAGGGGGGTTTGGGGCTTAGCCATCTAAGCCCCCAGCTTGCCTATCCCACCAGAACACAAGCTCCAAGAGAACCAAGAGGGCCAGACATGCAGCATGCACTCAGTAAGAACCTGTTATAGAAGTTTAGGCCTCACTCCAGCCTGGAGTGGTAAAGAAAGTAAGCAAAAGCAAGTATGCAAAGCCTCTGGGAGCCTGGAGGCGTGCCTCACTGTGGATGCTGGATACAGAGGACAAGCATGTGGAAACACCCTGAGGACCATCAAATGGGAAGTGTAGGGAGCACCGTGGAGCTTGTAGATAGCAGCCTTGATAGATAGCCTTGAGCAGCAAAAGAATTTTTACTTCCTGCTGAGAAAGCTTAAATTCTAAATGTTTGAGCACATGAGATGGTCTTTGAGACTATCAGCTCCCTAACTGTCAAGCTTCTGACAGGGCCCTTGTGCTACCTGGGGGTCCAAGCTGGCATGGCCAATGGGCTCTGAGGGTGAAGTGCAGAGGAAGAACCAGACACACAGGCTAGTTCATCAAAATCAGCCACACACTGGACTTCACAGTCAGTCATGTGCCCATCACATCCCCACAGCCATTTCTCAGTCCAACCCAAGCTGGGGTGGGCAGGCAGCTCTGGCTCCATAAAGAGACATGGAAGGTCTGAGGTAAGAAAGAAAGCAAAGGTTGAAGAACTAAAGGTCCAATGAGAATGAGAAGCTGGCTTGTTGGCACTCACTCCTCCGTGCAGATGCTACAGTGTAGGGAAAACATGGTGCATGTAAGGAGGCTGGTGGTGAGGGACACAGATTAAGATGTGGCTCCCAGTCTACTCATAGCTGGGTGTGTATGTATTGAGTGGTCCAGGCTCTGGCAAGACTCTAGAGCACCTCTGTGGCCCATGGCACCTGACACAACATCTAAATAAATACTACCTGTGCAGAGGAGGATGAGCTTACTCCTGCTGAGGAGGCTAGGGAAGGCTCTGCAGGGCAACTGACCCATCAGTGTGGACAGGAGCTGACATACAGAAAGGCCCAGAAATGGGAAGGCAAGGGATATTCTGCTTGGTTTGACAGTATTATTTGGCTGAAGCCTAAAGATCTACTATAGCTCCCAGGCTGGCTGTA
The DNA here is from genome assembly GCF_023721935.1 of Panthera uncia. Lineage (NCBI taxonomy): Eukaryota > Metazoa > Chordata > Mammalia > Carnivora > Felidae > Panthera > Panthera uncia. The sequence goes on from NC_064816.1 coordinate 17,850,948, forward strand.
AGAGTGCGTTGGCATAGTGCAAGAAGGTCTGGGAGTGTTTGGTGGGGGAGGAATGATGTGATACCCAGGGGCTGATAAGCTGGGCAGACAAGAGGAGCAGGAAGATGGGTCACAATCCTTACGTGGGGGTGGTGGTAAGGGGTAAGATCAGGAAGTACCCCGGAGGTTAAATGGGCAGACTCCAGCAACTCATCAGATATGGGGAAGGAGCATAATGATTTTCCAAAGGACATTGAAAAGTGGCTCAAATACAAGGCTGGGTCGCTGGGTTACATGCTTTCTGTCTGGGCCATCAGCTGGGCAACTAGGTAGGACTTCCCTGATGCTCTCACCTAGTTGGCTTCTGTGAAACACCCAGAGAGGAATGGGCAGCCAGTCCTGGCAGGGACACCCATCCCCCTGCCTCTTGGCTCCCTCTGCTGGAAGCTTTAATGCACACATTCCTGAGACCCTAGGGGAATTATTTTGGTGACTGGTTTCGTGTTTGTTTCAGAATCTGGGTGGACAGATGCATTCAGTAAGCATTCCATAAACAGGATTCCTGAAGACAGTCCATGCTCCTTCCCCTTCCCCTTCCCCGCCCATCCCTAGGTCCCCTATGGCCTACCCTGGCCTCTCGTTAGACCCCAGAACTTGCCTCAAAGCTGTTTTCCCACCAAATCTTGGCTGTGTCCCAGGGCAGGAGGCCCACAGCCTACAGGCCCACATGGACCACCCACCCGACCAAAGCCAGGAGTAGTGAAGACCCTTACCAAAGAGTTCTTCCAGCTTATGACCACCCCAGAAGGTCAACAAACCTCTCTAAAACCAGGCGGTTGACAGTCTCACTGTCCACTGGTGGCAGGTTCAGGGTTTCCTGCAGCATCGTTAGCTTTTTTTTCAGGCTCTTGGGAAAGGAAAGAGAAGAGTGTGAAAGGGAGGCTGAGGCAGCAAGACTGGAGAGACTGCCAAGGACATGAGCAACATGCATCCTGGGAACAGACTAAGATCTGAACCCCAACATCAGGCTCAAGAGGCCAGGAATACCCAGCCTCAGAACCCCTCTCTGGGGAAGCCTCCCCTCTGGTGACCCTGGGGACATAGGTACAGGACAGGTGCTGTCTGTCCCCTACTGAGAAGGCCCAGGCTCCAAATCAGGGTCAAAGTGCATATCCTGACCCACTCTGACCCAGGAAGATAAAGGGAACCCACAACCACTGCCACTGACTGGGGCACAGGTTCCCAGGCTCTTGGAGCACACACAAAATACTCCTCATTCCCGTCTGGCCAGGGATGTCACTTACCGTGATTTCCTTGTCAGCACTCTGTAAGTCCTTCTGCGCTGACCTCAGCTCCAACCTTGTCTGGTCTAGTTCAGAGTAGACTGTCTGCAACTGTAAGAAAGTGTAGAGAGTAAAGGACAAGCCAACAGGTGGCCCTGTGCTCTGCCTCCACCTGCTGCTACCTAGTGCACGCTCGTAGGAGCCCAGGGTCCAGAAGAGTCTGAGGACACAAGGAGAGACCCTGGCCTTGTGGGGCAGGGCTTTAATCCATCAATGTCCATCTGGAGCTGCCCCAGGAACAAGGGCTTCGTTCTATGCCCAATAGTCCATGGATGCACGGGGCCCAGAAATAAAACAGCTGTGCTGACTGAACCAGGTTCCAAGTAGGTTCCTCCTACTTTGCCTGGTACAAAAATAGGCCTCGGACACTGGCACCTTAGGGATCTGTGCTCTCCAGCCAGCTAAGAGGTGCCTAGGAACCAGGAAGAATAGAGGGGAGTGTAACCGTGCGCATACTGGGGGAGAGCCCTGTGTGAGCTGCCAGCCTTGGTGGGCCAGCCACAGAGCCAGAGCCAGAGCCCAGTAAGGCCAGTAACCAGTCTCTGTGAGTCACCCAATAGCCCCATGGAGTCCATTGTGCCATCCAGCCCCATGGCTTTGCTCAGGAGACAGGAACGAGCATGACAAAAGGACAGCCACCTCTCCCCTCATCTTCTGTTCCCCACTGTTACCTTGCTTTTGGAAGAAAATAAGTCCTTCTTCAGTTTGTCAGCCAGCTCCCCTGAGGCCTTCCGTGCCTCTTTTAGATTCTCATACTCTCTACAAGGGGGCCAGGAAAAGAGATGTCAGAATAGGACATGCTGCTGGTCAGAATGAGCCACAGCACCAAGCAAACACAAAGCCCAGGCTGTCCCCTAGGCCGGTTCTCATTCCTACTCTGACACCTGAGCGCAACAGGGTAATGTTTTGGGGGGTCCTGCAAGGAGAGCTGGGGAGTCTCTATCCCCTGCCTGTCGTTCAGGCACCGGTGATTTGAGAGGATGTGCAGCAAGCCCTGCCCTCGTTAAGGTCTCACAAAGAGGCTCCCTACCTCATCTGGGTCTCACAGGAGATATCTGGGATCCCATGCCTGTCAGCCAAGTTGTCCCTTTCCCCCAGTCTCACCTCCATGATAGTGGAGAATCTGAGCCAAATTTCTGATGCAAATCAGGCAGAGTCAGCAAATGCTGATGGGAAATAGGCTCCATTTATCATGATGGGGTTTATATAGCTCAGAGAGTGGTGCCAACCCTCTTAGAAATAACACTTATAGGGGCGCCTGGGTGGCTCAGTTGGTTAGGCGTCCGACTTCGGCTCAGGTCATGATCTCGCAGTCCGTGGGTTCGAGCCCCGCGTCGGGCTCTGTGCTGACCGCTCAGAGCCTGGAGCCTGTTTCGGATTCTGTGTCCCCCTCTCTCTCTGACCCTCCCCCATTCATGCTCTGTCTCTCTCTGTCTCAAAAATAAATAAACGTTAAGAAAATAAATAAATAAAAAGAAATAACACTTATAATGCACACTCATTCTTTCAATAGCCCTATGAGGCAAATTATTACTATCTCCATTCAGGAAACTGTGGGTCAGAGGCTAAGAGACTGGCTCCTGGCCACATTGTGAGAGGGGGGGTCAAGGTGCAAACTGAGGCAGCATAGCTCCTGAGCTTGCCCCTTAACTCTGCCTGCTCTGCTTTGCAAGAGATGGAGAGCAGACAGATTGGGTGCCGTGGCTTAGCTCCTGGGCTGGGTCAGAGGGGCAGAGTACACACTTCTTGAGGGACACGCAGTACACAGCCAGCTGCTCCACCGCTGACTGTCCCACACCCATGTCTCGGATCATCTCCTCCACCTCGGGCCGCTGGCTCTGGAGTAGGAGCTCAATCCTGAAAAACACCCAGCCCACGGCATTTAAAATCTGGAGGTTGATGGGTAGGTACCCAGTACAGCTCTGCTTCCCTTTGCTGCTGTTGCTATGGTAACAGGCTGAGCTGCCAGCATGCTCTAGCAGGCGGGTCTATCCAAAGAAAGGCCCCACAGCAGAGCTGAACACAGCTGTAGGGATGCTGCTGGGGAAGAATGGGTGCTGACAGCTCCTCAAGGTCAGGAATCCGTAGAGAAAGGTTTTTGGAGCAAAAAACCTGCCAGGTTGTCAGGCCACAGGCAACAGAACAGGGAGGAGTGAGGCAAGGGCCCCCATGAGAAGCAGAGGTCAAGCAAGGAGACCTGTGCCCGTACCCAGCTGGCCTGAGCCCCATGTGACCTATGGAGAGATTTGAACCACAGAGGTGACCCAATCCCCCTGTAGTCCTGAGAGTTGTGCCACCTGGGAGCCACAGGAGCAAGGGCAGAGGGCAGTCCCTAGCTCCAAGCTCACCTCTCCATGGTCTTCATCTTGGTCCTGAGCCGGCGGGCCTCCTCCTGTGCTTGTTTGGTTTCATCCTGCTGCTGCTCCAAGTACTTCATCTGCTTCTGAAGAGCACACACATCCATACATACCTGTTGCTTGGACAATCCCAGGGACGATGGCTAAAGTCATCAGGAGAACTGTCTCCTTTTCAAAATGCTGATAACCATGTGTCCCCAGCCCCCAGGGAGGAAGGCGCCTGGGCCCCTCTGTTTGTGCTTTTTCTGCTATGAGGCCTTAGGCCAACTGTTTCCTTACCTCTCTGCTTGCTTCCTCCTGAGATATATTATCACAGGCACAGCCCACTGCCACCATCTACAGGCCCATTGTGGGCTGCCAAGGTCCTGTGACTTAAGGGCTTATGGTGCATGTCATATAGGAAGGTGAAGAAACACAGATCCAGGCCTCGCTATCCACCATCTAGACCCACGGACAGTTACCAGGATAGAAGAGCCGAGACAGAGGCAGCTGGCCAGGCTGTCCTCAGCACAAACCACTCCATCTCTGACCTGGGAATGCCATCAAAGACTCCTGCTGTGCAGCTAGGTACTGATTCACTCCTTCCCTCCCACTGGCCAGGCCATGTGATCCAGCCCAGCCACCAAGCAGGAACAGAGACAACGAACACCTGGGGCCCTATCTGTTCACAAAGATGGCTCCCTTTCCCTTACAAATGGCATCCAGCAAGGACTGCTCCTTCCTACGAGGCCAGCATATCAATTGTGGGTTCAGATCAATCACCTCATGCCCCTTAGAGAGCAAGAGGCTCACCAACCCAGGCTGATACAAAATTCATCTGGGTCTAGAGCTGCTTGCTCTGCAGGCTTTGATCTGCCTGGTCAGCTCAGCACAGCCGACTTCAAAGGGCCCCTGCTCCTCCCTGGGATGCTGTTTGATCTGGCTCCAGAGAGCAACCCAGCCAAGGACTAGAGTGCTAATGGAAGGTTCTTTGGTCTGGCTTCATCAGTGGAGTACAAACCACTTTTGGAAACAAGGTCCAGCCTCACCTAGGTCTTGGCTGAGCAGCCCCTCCAAGAAGCCCTGGGAAATCCTCACCTGTCCGAACTACCTAGTACAAAATCCAGAAGTGTAGCCAGTATGGCTCTTTGTTTATAGGCTGGATGGGCACAATATGGGAGGCCTGGGGGAAAAGGGATTTGCCTCCATTTTACAACTGTATAAATGAAGGTAATGACAAAGGCAGAACCAGAAGATAAGCCCAGAGTGGTGAGCTCAGGACCAGGCTATATCTCCCAACCAACTTGTGCCCACAGAACCTGGGGACCAACCTTGAGGGTGGAGCATAGCATTTCGGCCTTGTCTAAAGCCTTCTGCAGAGATTCCACAGTGGCGTTGCGCTCTTCCAAGGTGTCCCGCAGAGTGTCGATGATGACCTGGCTATCCCTTTTCTCCTTCTCTGGAGTGGGGGGTGGGGGAGGGGAAGGCCCATTCACCCATCAGCATAAGAACCTTAGACCTTAGGTTCCAGCCCCCCACCCCAGAGCCAAGTAAGGAAAAGTCTCAGGTCAGCAATTGGGTGGCCCGCTTCTCTCTCTGGCATGCACCAAACCAGGGAAGCTGAGCCAGAGTTTCTTCATTCAGGGGATGAGACCCTCTTTCTGCTGCTTGGAACTACTTGAGTAAAGATTTCACTGCTCCCCACTCCCATGGGTAGAATTAATTCATCATCTCAGAACTCAATCAGGTTTCCAGCCAAACCCTCTCCTACAAATACTCTGTCCCATTAGGTAGCTCCCTCCCGGCCTGGGTCCTGGGCAGGAAGCCTCAGACAAAAAGAAGAAGCTCACCTAATCTAGGTGGACAGCTTTAGGCACCTCCTTTTCCTTTCCTTTCCTGCCAATCACAAGACCTGGCAAAACTCTTGCAAATACAAAGCAGGGAGAGCCCCTAGCTTCACCAGAAGACTGGAGGCCTTCCTCCCAAGGATCTCTCCCTTCAGGACCTGGGTCAGGGACTTCCCAGGGCCACCTATCTCCTACTAACTCACCTTTCTGGGAAAGCTGGGCTCTGATATTATCCAGTTCATTCTGTAAGGCAATAGCCACAATAAGCAATAGAAAGGCATCATAGCTGGCTTCCACACAGCACCCCAAAAGGCATGCAGGGAGATCCAGGAAGGGACAATGAGGTCTGTAGGTCCAGGGAGGCACAGACCCTGCTGTATGTCACAGCCAAGCTAAGCCAACAGTGTAGAGATATATCTTGCTTTATCTCTGTACTTTTCTGAAAAGTAGGTGAGGTGGAGAAAAATAATCTCGGGTAGAAGACCCTGGGACAGGGAGAGAGGCAGAAGAGGGGCAAGAGAAGTGAAGTTGGACCTGTGTGATCAGTCTCACAGCAAAGGATTCCATCATTTCCTTGGCCCTGTGTTGGCCTGGCCCTTCCCCTCTCCAGGCTTTAGCTGCACTCACCAGGGACACAGAGTTGGGATGCCCAGGGACCTTGGGTCATCACTCCTTCCCTCCACCCTTGCTTCACAATCTACTTCTCTTCAAGCTCTAAGCTGGCTCTGTATACCATGAATCTCCCAACCCTAATAAGGTAGGTGAGCTGGGACAACTTTGTATCTCTGGATGAAACCTCACATGTGCTAGGCTCTAACCAGACTATTCTGAGGGTCAAATGAACCTCTCAAAGCCTGTGCATAAGTTACACAGCCACTACCGTAGAACCACTGAGAGGCTGGGGCAGAACTGAGCCCAGACTCCATTCAGGAATTTAAAGCACTCAACACCCCCATAGGCAAGAGAAGTACCTACTGCATAAGCAGGAAAACCAGGCTCTGCAGAACTGAAAGGCTTGGCCAAGGGTTCAGGATGGTAGCTGGATGGAATCCAGGCAAATCTTCCTCCAGATCACCTTTCCCGGGTCAATACAAGACTCAGAATTTTACATGTGACCAATACTAAAGCCCAGCCCCAGTGGGTGGATAAGCCCCCTAGTGTCAAAATCCCCACCCAGGACTCTGGGGCAAAAGCTTTTGGTAGCTGGACTGGTCACTGTGGGAAGAACATCCTAGAGTGCAAGTGGTGGGTAGAGAAGGGCATGCACGGGCTGCAGAGGACAGACACCAACCCAAAGCTCCCCCAAGTCCCCTGGCTTTTTTTTTTTTCTTTTTTTCTTTTTTTTTTATACCTGGCAGGGTACCTTCCAAGCCCATGCTCCAAACTACTCAAGACATTGCCTCTCCCTCTCCTAGATGTGGCTTTGAAAGCCAGAAAGAAACGAAGCTGCCTTTGTTGTCTTTATCGCAGGGAGGATGCGGCTTAAAACCAGGAGCAGTTACCATGACAATGAACATGTTGGCTTTAAGCACAAAGCTCTACCTTCTTGAAGCAGTAAGGTTCCAAGGACATCACGGTATCCACCCCCCCCCCCCCCCCCCCCCCCCCCCCCCACCGGGGCCAAAGCCAAATGAACCCAGGACTGACAGATGCCCCAGCAAGTTAACCCTCAGAGTCCAGGTTCATTGTGAACCCCAATCCCACTTTCTTGAGAGATTTCTACTAATCTAGCCCTCTGGTACACAAAGAAAGCTAAATCTTGGACTTGGGGGAATACGTGTAGGAGGGAATCCACCCATTCTCCCCAGCAGTGTGGGTTTCTACCCTGGCTCACATCCTGATTCCAGGGGTTCTGCCCTCTATTCCTGATCTGGGAAAGACTCAGTCACCTGGATATACACCAAGCTTTCTCACAGTTTTGAGGCACAGCCATGTTTGTGAATAGTGGGTCCACACATCTTCTCTGTGTGGACTAGAAGAGTTTTCTAATCTGTCCAAGCAGCAAAGTGGGCTGGGAAGGATGGCTGTAGAACCTCTGCAAGGTGAGAGAAACTCAGGACAGATATTTTGGCCTTTGTTGGGAATTACTCTAAAATCCCAAAGGGAAGGTTCACAGTCAAGAGGCTCCCTTCCTTCAGGGGCGCCTGGTGGCTCAACTGGTTAAGTGTCTGACTTCGGCTCAGGTCATGATCTCACAGTTTGTGAGTTCAAGCCCTGCGTCAGGCTCTGTGCTGACAGCTCAGAGCCTAGATCTTGCTTCAGATGCTGTGTCTCCACTCTCTGCCCTTCTCCACTCACTCTCTGTCTTGCAAAAATGAATAAACGTTAAAAAAAATACTTTTTTTTTTTTTTTTTAAAGAAAACAGGCTTCCTTCTTCCCTAACAGTGTATTTCTCTAATGACTGGGTCTTATCATCACTTCTCCTCTGCTCTCCTCCCCTCTGCCTTGAAACCTCTACAAAATCTCCCTCCAGACTCCATCGTGACACTCTAGGTACCCACCCTGGGTGGGAGCAGAAAGTAAATTCTCAAGGGGCTTGGAGTTCAGTAGAATGACATAAATCCCAGGTACCTTTAAGAATTCTGCATCTAAGACACTCTCCTCCTCTTGGGCAAGGTCAAAGAAGAGCTTATTGATAATGGTTCTTTTGCCAACCTGGATGGAAGGACAAGATAGAGTGTGAGTATATAGCTGGGTCACGTGCAAGGACAGGGATATACATGCAACCTAACGTGCAGCCAGGCCTATTCTCAGGCCCAACTTTTCACAACACTTCCCTTGGAATCAGATGAACTCTGTAACCCTATAGTTTCCCTAAGCTGGCGCCACCACTTTGGTGGTTACTAAAGTCATGTCACCACAAACCCATGTGGTAATTACTCAAAAGATACCCCAGCTCTAAGTGCTTTGAGGAAATGGGGAAAGGTAGAGAAGGAGGCCAGATATACCTAGGTGAAGACTAGCCCAGGCAATAAGTCCACCTGCTAGCTACTCATAGGCATAAGCAGGCCTCCTGAGCCACTCAAAAGCACAAGTAAGGTTTGATCAGCCTCAAACCATGAAGGTCCAAAAAGGGCAAAGATATTGCTCAGTTTCAGAGATCTTTCCTTATTTCTGCTTCCTGGCAAGTAAAAGATATCTTCAGCTGAAGTGTTTTCACCCCACCACCCTCACCTGGATTCGGCACTGTGGGCAGGTCCGACTTGGTGCTGTCTCAAACCACTGAATTAGGCTGGAATGAGAAGCAGAAAAGCAGACTGGTGAGCCTTTGCTTGGGTAGAGACACATAGAGCAGGTAGCCACCCCAACCACAGCAGGGTCTGACTTGTTCTTTCTTGACCCAGAGCCTGCCCACATAGGAGGGCGGTTACCACAGGGGGTACAGCACATCCCATAAGGCCTGACTGGGACAAGCACTCTGGGACGAGTCCTTTTTTTTTGGCCCTGTTGGTGTGGCCCTCCTTACCCCTCAGCTGCTCTTTTGTCAACATTCTAGGCTTGGACTAAAGAGCAGCAGTCAAAGCACAGGATCCCTCAGAGATAGGGATTCTAATAACACACCCACTTTAAGCTAGAATTCCCAAGGGCTACACTTTCAGAGTAAGGGTAAACTAGAAGTAAATGCAAGTAGTGGTAAAAGTAAAATACTGTCCAGCTTTGCATCATCTATCTGAGTGGTCCAACAAAACCTCAAGCCTTAAACTTTAATTAGTCTCCTACTAGTAGACTCTCCCACCAGAGAACAGGGAGAAACAGAGGTCTTTCTGTTTCTGGGATACCATCATCCCAGGCCTCAAAGTTTTTCTATAAATAATTTTTCATAGGGGTGTCTGGGTGGCTCAGTTGGTTGAGCATCTGACTCTTGACTTCGGCTCAGGTCATGATCCCAGGGTCATGGGATCGAGCCCCACGTCAGGTTCCATGCTGAATGTGGAGCCCGCTTAAGATTCTCTCTCTCTGCCCCTCTCCCCTGCTCATTCACTCTCTCTTAAAAAAAAAAAATTCATATGCTATGTACAAGATATAATCAAAGCTAGCCATGCGCAATGGAATACTATACGGCAACGAGAAAGAATGAGTCTACAACTAAGAACAATATTACAGATGAATCACATATACACAACATTGAGGAAGACAAACCAGATACAAAAAAGGTATACTGCATATGACTCCATTTACATAAAGTAAATGCTTTAGTTTTCTCAAAGTAAAGTCATACAAGGAAAAGAGCATTACAAGTGCAAACCAGAACATATCCAGCAAGACTTCAGATATGGGAATTGTCATATACAACATAACACATTATACTAAAGAAATAAAAATCAAAACTGAAAATATCATTAGAGGGGTACCTGTCTGGCTCAGTCAGTAGAGCATGTGATTCTTGATCTTAGGGTTGTGAGTTAGAGCCCCATGTTGGGGGTAGAGTTTACTTTAAAAAAGGAAAAAAAGGGGGTGCCTTGGTGGCTTGATCAGTTAAGCATCCAACTTTGGCTCAGGGCATGATCTCACGGTTCGTGAGTTTGAGCCCCACGTTAGGCTCTGTGCTTACAGCTCAGAGCCTGGAGCCTGCTTCAGATTCTGTGTTTCCCTCTCTCTCTGCCTCTCCCCTGCTTGCTCTCTCTCTGTCTCTCAAAAATAAATAAACATTAAGAAAATTAAAAAAAGAAAAAAACAGGGCACCTGGCTTAGTTGGTTAAGTGCCTGACTACTGATTTCAGCTCAGGTCATGATCTCACAGTTCATGGGTTTGAGCCCCACATTGGGCTCTTCGCTGACAGTGTGGAGCCTGTTTGGGATTCTCCCTCTCCTCCTCTCTTTCTGCCCCTCTCCCATTTATACATGCTCTCTCTCTCTGTCCCAAGAATAAATAAATAAATTAAAAATCAATCAATCAATCAATCAGTGGGAAACAAAGAAAATATCAGTAGAGAACTACAAAATAAAAGGTGACATGGCAGAATTTAATAAGAACCAAAGAAATTCTAAAACAAAAAAGTGGCCAAAATCAATAATTAAATGGATCAGTTTAATGGCAGTTTAGGCATAGTTGAAGAATTAGTAAAACAAAAAGATAGGTTAGAGAAAACATTGAGAATTAAAAAGATGGAAAAATGGGGGTGCCAAGCTGGTTCAGTCGGTAGAGTGTGCAACTCTTGATCCCAGGGTCATGAGTTCAAGCTCCATGTTGAGCATGGAGCCTCAAGATAGAAAAATATATAAGAGATTATAAAAGATATAGAAGATACTGTGAGAAGATCTAGCATACATATGATAAGGAGCTTCAAAAAGAAAGTATTAGGTAGAATTATGCCTTTTCCCCAAGAAGTCTATGTCCTAATTTCTCAAACCTGTGAATATGTTACCACACATGACAAGAGTAATTTTGCAGATGTGATTAAGGATCTTGAGATGGGGAGATTATCCAGGTGTGCCCCCATGTAATCACAAGAGTCCTTAAGTTAAGTGTCAGAGTCATACAGAGAGATTTGAAGATGTAACCCTGCTGGCTTTGAAGATGGGGAGAACAGGGCTATAAGCCAAGAAAGGTATATTCCCACAATGACTATAACCCAGTAAACCCATTTTGGACTTCTGACCCCTGGAACTACAACATAATAAATTTGTGCTGTTTTAGACCACTAAGTTAGTAGTAATTTGTTATAACAGAAATAAGAAACTAATATGAAAAGAAAAGAGATAATAGGATAGAGGCAATACATGAAGATAATAATAATGGCTGACAACTTTCCAAAATTGAAGAAACCATTCCATAAATTAAAGAAATATAATGAATCCCAAGCAGGATAAGTAAAAATGGTAACAAAAAGAGAGCTGAAGTGGCTATGTTACTGTAAGGCAAAATAGACTTTATATCAAAAAAAGTTACACAGGTCACGATCTCACACTTTGTGGGTTCGAGCCCCGAATTGAGCTCTGTGCTCACAGCTCAGAGCCTGGAGCCTGTTTCAGATTCTGCGTCTCCCTCTCTCTCTGCCCCTTCCCGACTTGCGCTCTGTCTCCCTCTGTCTCAAAAATGAATAAACATTAAAAACAATTTTTTTTAAGTTACAAAAAACAAAAACAAAAATAAATTAATTAATTAAAAGGGGCACCTGGGTGGCTCAGCTCGTTAAGCCTCCAACTCTTGATTGCAGCTCCAGTCATGATATCACGGTTCGTGAGACAGAGCCCCGTGTTGGTCTCGGTACTGGCAGTGCAGAGCCTGCTTGGGATTCTCTCTCTCCCACTCTCTCTGCCCTCCCTTCTCTCAAAATAAATGATCTCTCTTTCCCCCTGCCTCTGCCCTTCTCCCCTGCTCCTATATTCATTCTCTCTGTCTCTCTCTCTCTTTCAAAAATAAATAAATAAATAAATAAATAATAAACATATATGAACCTAACAACAAAGACCAAAAATATAAGAAAGAAAACTGGACAGAATTAAAGAGAACAATAGACAGTTCTACAATAAAACTTGGGGAGGTCAATACCCCACACCTTTACTAATGGGTAGGACAATCAGATAATCAATAAGGAAATAGAGGACTTAGACAACACTATAAACCAACTAGATCCAACAGACAAATACTCCGCCCAATAATAGCAGAATACACATTTTTCTCAAGTGCACATGAAATATTTCTCCAGGATAGACCATATGTTGGGTCATAAAACAAGTATTAATAAATTTTAAAAGGTTGAAATTACACAAAGTATCTTTTCTGATCACAATGGAACAAAACTGAAAATAAGTAACAGGAAAAAAAATGGAAAATTCACAAAATATGTGGAAGTTAAACAACACACTATTAAACAACCAATGGGTCAAAGAAGAAACCACAGGGAAATCAGAAAATACCTTGAGATGAATGAAAATGAAAACAACATACCAAAATTTATAGAATACAGTGAAAGCATACTAAGAGGGAAGAGATAGCTGTAAACACACACACTAAACAAAACAAAACAAAAACAAACAAACAAAAAACACACCCATTAGGATAACTATTATGAAAAACAAAACAAAAACAGAAAATAACAAGAGTTGACCAGGATGTGGAGAAATAGGGCCCTTGTGCATTGTTGGTGGGAATGTAAAATGGTGCAGTTGATGTGGAAAACAGTAAAGCAGTTTCTCAAAAAATTAAACACAGAATTACCATTTGATCCAGCCATTCCACCTCTGGGTTTAGCCCAAAATAAACGAAAGCAGGGACTCGAACAGATACTTCTACACTAATTCATAGTAGCGTTACTCATACTAGCCAAAACATGTAAACAACCCAAGGTCCATTAACAGATGAGGAGAAAAACAAAATGTGGTATTTCCATACAATTGAATATTATTTGGTCATAAAAGGAATGAAATTCTGATGCCTGCTACAACATGGATTAACCTTAAAGACATTATGCTTGGTGAAGTAACCAAAACTCAAAAGAACAAATATTGTATGATTCCACTTATATGAGGTACCTAGAATAGGAAAATTCAAGGAAACAGTGTAAAGGGGCACTTGGGTGGCTCAGTTGGTTAAGCTTCTGACCTGATATTAATTCAGGTCATGATCTCATGGTTCATAAGATGGAGCCCCACATGGGGCTCTGTGCTGACAGTATAGAGCCTGCTTGGGATTCTTGCTCGCTTGCTCTCTCTCTCTCTCTCTCTCTGCCCTCCCCCACTTGCTCTCTCTATCCCTAAATAAATAAATAAACTAAAAAAAAAAAAGAGACAAAGGGTGAAATAGAAGTTTCCAGGAGCTGTGGGGAGCAGGGAATGGAGAATTGTTGTTTAATTGGTACAGTGTTTCTGTTTGGAATGATGGGAAAGTTCTGGAAATAGAAAGTGGTAATGGTTACACAGCATTGTGAATGTATTTAATATCAGTGAACTGTACGCTTAAAAATGGTTAAAATGGAAGGCATCTTTGAGCTTACCAATTAAACATCATGAGCAAAGCTCACCCTCCCAAATTAAAAAAAGAATTATGGACAAGAAGTTATCATTGAAATTAAATGGTGGCAGATATGTCCAAGGAATGCTGCAGGGATTTGATCCCTATAAGAATCTTGTGATAGATAAATGTGTGCAGATGATAACTAGCAGGCAACAGAACAATACTGGAATGGTGGTAATAGGAGGGAACAGTATAATCATATTAGAAGTCTTGGAACGAGTATAAACAAAGGCTGTGTTCACCAGAGAAATCAACTGCTTCCACTTGTTGCCTCTCCAAAGGGTCCATTTTACTATAATAGAAAAACTGGGTCATGTACATTTTCATATTGAAATTCTTTGTTAAATACACTTTTGCGATAGTCAAAAACAGTTGACATGGCAAATCTTATGTGATGTATAATTTAACACAATAAAAAAAAAAGAAGGTTTTACAATAGCCAAGGTATGGAAGCAACCCAAGTGTCCACTGATAGATACACAAAGAAGGCGTAGCATACCTGTGCACACGTGCGCATGCACACACACGTGCACAGGCACACACACTGGAATGTTACTCAGCCATAGAAAAGAATGAGATCTTGCCATCGGTGACAACATGGATGGACCTAGAGGGTATTATGCTAAATGAAATAAGTCAGAGATTTCACTTTTATGTGGAATCTAAAAAACAAAACAAACAAAAAACCAGACTCTTAAATACAAGGAACAAACTGGTGGTTGCCAGAGGTAAGGTGGGCGGGGGGATGGGTGAAATAAAGGGAATTAAGAGGTACAAATTTCCAGTCATAAGATAAATAAGTCATGGAAAAGTACAACATAGGAAATATGCTCAGTAATAACTGTTGTATGGTGAAATATGGTTACTACGATTATCGTGGTAAGCATCAAGTAATGTATACAACTATTGGATCCAAATGTTGTACACCCGAAACTAATATAATATAGTATGTCAATTATATTTCAATTTTTAAATAGGAGTTCTGAATCAGCCAGTTCACAGCTGCTGGGGGAATCTTTCCTCACCAGCTGTACATTCAACAGAACGGTCCTATAGGGACAGCAGGACTTGACCAGGGAGCACCTCCTTGCCCTTCCATGTTAACTTGGGTTACCTGGCATCAATGAATACTCTGGGGTGTCTGACCAAGGAGATGACTCTGGATAGAATCATCCCAAACCATCAAGCAAACCATAACAAATCGGATAGCCAGAGGCCTACCAGGTTATCTCAAACAAATAAAAGAGCTCATTAATTTGGCAAAAGTTGGGCACCTAGGTTACTCAGTCAGTGAAGTGTCCCACTCTTGATTTCCGCTCAGGTCATGACCTCACGGTTCAGGAGATAAAGCCCAGCACCCAGCTCTGTGCTGACAGCGTATAGTCGGCTTGGGATTCTCTCTCTACTACCCCTCTCCTGCTTGCTTTCTCTCTCTCAAAATAAATATATAAAAATTTTTTAAATCTTTTTTTTTTTTTTAATAAAAAAACAGCAAAAATTCACCCCCGACCAGACTAATAGTTTTGAGGTCACATCACCTTGCAAGCTGACCAAGAAATCCTCTACTCTATCCGCACTGAGCCAACTCTGTTACCCTGGACTCAGCTCAGTTGTTACCTCCTCTGGGAAGCCTGCCCTGACCTGCCTCTGCCCAGGTGGGGAATCTACCTTGGGGCTCCATCTAGTTCCGTCTTAATCACCTGTTTGGGCTCCGCCCAGAGACCCGACACCCCACAGTACTGTAGCCATACTAGGCCGAGCGCCCAGCCCCGACACAGCAGTCACTCACCACTGTAGGTGGAAGGTATGGCCGCAGTGGATGGCGGCCACATCTCGGGAGTGGTCGAAGAAGTCGGAGCAGATGGTGCACAGCGCACGGATAGGCATGATGATTGGTCCTAAGGGGGTCAGGCAGCCAAGGAAACCTCGACGGGTCCAGCTTTGCGACCGCGCCCCCACCCCCGTCCCCGCCTCTCCGCAGGCTTCAAATTTGGCTCCACTGCGGGACTTCCGGGAGTGGACCGGAAGTGGTGGCAGCAACGTAGAGGCGGAGCCTGGAGGCTGGGTCCCGATTGGACGAACCATAGGGGGCAGGGCTTAACGGCCGTAGAGAATCCTGGGGCTGAGCGCGAACCTGGGTCTGTCAGCGGTAACTATCTAGTGGTTCCCGTAAGGATTTGGCAGGTAGCGGCAGCAGCCACGCCGCCAGCCGTTCCCCTTTCTGGAGGAAGACACGGCATTATGCTCCTAAGCCAGATCTGGTGCCAGGAGCGCCGGGCACGGCGCTATTCTCTCAGGGCAGCCTTCTCTGCATTTCGGGAGTGTGGAGAAGACCGAAGCTGTAGGGGAATGGGACGATGGAGAGCAGTCCCCTGGGTTCTGGGCAGTGCTCAGCCGTACACCGGAAGCATGTAGTTCCCCCCCTCTCAGCCCTCAGCTCTGAGTGATCTTAGAAAGATCGACACAGGTCTAACCACTCAGGACACCCTAAGCTCACTCTTGGCTTTATTCAAGCAAGTCATGATGATCCCTCAGTTTGGAGGTGGCAAGGCCTGTACCCTGACTTTAGCTCTTAGCTCCCAAGAGGATCAGCATGCCTCTGAACTGTACTAGGGTTGGAATTTTAGAAGCCCAGATGCTTCACAGAACAGTGACTAACAAACCCTTTTTCTGATTTCCACATCAGAGAAGTTACCTTTGGAGTCCTCCCTGAGTAAGAGCAGCATCCCTGGTGAATTCACCTAGGCAAGTCAGGGCTGGAACAATTCTTCCTATGAGTTCTCATGCTTAACTCTTTTTTAGCAGTGTTAATACCCTCTCCCCAGAAGAAACCTTCTGTAAAGCCCCATGATATAAAGCTTATTTTTCCACCTGAAGTAGACCCAGAGTGAAGTTCTTTGAGCCTATGTGGAAAGCATAGGTGTTGTTCACAGGGAGGAGGAATCAACACAAAGGGCAGCATAGAACCTTTGTGCAATGCCCACCCTGCACCCTCTCCCCAACTCTGGGAAGCCCACTTCGGCCATGGGCAAGGTCTCTACCTACGGTGGTTGCCCCATGGTGGCCTCCAGTTGTATGCCTAAGTCAAGACAAGGGCTCTTGTTCAACAGGACTTGTTAGAACAGCAGCCCAGAGGTTATTCTTTGGCACAAGCCCAGGAAAGGACTCCCCATCCATAAGGATTTCTAGAGTCCGGAGGACCCGCCACAATCAAGGAACACACAGTGGTAAAGGATGATCTGCACTCTCAGCCCAAGCAATCCTCATGGCACTGAGCACAGACCAATACCTGTGAACCTGCTCCCAGCCTCTTCCCTCCCCATTGCCTTCCAGGGGCCCCTCCCCAGTAAGACAGAGGAAGCAACGGCAAGAGGATGGCCAGAGGCTTTGGCAGGGTGACATTTATTTGCCAGGTTCAGCAGGCACACAGTTAGCCTACCAACCTTCATACACCAGAGCAGACCCACAGGCATGCAGGGAGAAGGGCAGGACTGACACTGGAGTGCCGAGCAAAGGCCGGGACCAGTGTGGCTGCCTGCCCAAGCTGTGGTGGGGTCTGACAAAGGGCACCTGCCAGGAGCCTCGATCAGGAAACGGGGAAGCCTTATTCCACTTCCTCATCCCAGAAAAAGCAACTCAGCATGGCTCAGAGGCACCTGGGCCTCTGTTTCAGCCATGATAGAAGGGGAAGTGGGTCACAGACGTAGAGGGGGTTCCTCTCTATTTTGTTGTTGGATTAGGAAGGCAGAAATCTGCCCCTATGAAGGGCAACCCCCTAAATCAGACTATGGGACACTGCCATGCAGCAGGCCCCCTTCAATGGAGAGGACTGTAGACTGAACCTAAGGGACTCCATCAGAGAAGAGCCAGGGGATACCAGCCCTCCCTGTTTGGCTCAGGGTAAGGACCAAGCTAGGCTGGTGCATGACGAGCTGGGCCTGCACTCTGCCTTCCAGTTTTCACTGCCACATCCCAACTGCTCCTCCTTCCCCTTACAGGCTCATGAAGCTCAGGGCATAGGGCAACCCACTGCAGAACCCAGGAGGGCAGGAAATAGCATAAGGGTGTTGGTGAGAACTTTCCAGGGACAAAGATGGAAGCTTCTACCCCCCCCCCCCGCCACACTCATTCTCTTTCACTTCTGAGGACCCCTAAAGCTACCAAGCAGTGCCCCCAACCATGCGACCAGTCTTGTCTTAAAGCATACTGCCCTAGATTTTTGAATTCTCTATACAAGCCTGTGTCCATTCTTAGAGCAGCCCACATACCACAGGCACATACCTTCATGTGCAGGAGCCTAAGACCGCTGACAGGGCCTCGCTGGAGGACCAGCTCTCAGGGCAAGGCCACCCAAGATTAGGGCCTGGGAAAGGATGGGACCTGCAGGGCCTGCCTGGGGAAATTGTGAGGCAAAAAGGGAAGGGGAAGGGAGCAGGGACCTTCTGAGTATCCCTAGAGCAGCATCCCGCAAGGAACAGAAACTGGTGAAGCTAGCGAAAGACAGAAAAGCCACAAGGAATCCATGCAGGGGCTGGGGCCGGTCCTGCCTCTGGCCTGCCCACCACTCACGCACATACACACAGGAGATGAGACTGCTCTCCCGTGGCCCCCAGACATGCCCCACACTGGGAGGCAGGGGCAGGGGGAGCAAGGGCATCAGGCCAATGACTCTATGTACAGTGAGAAGCCCCTCATCCACTCTCCCACCCTCCTGCCCATCCCCTGCCCCACACCAGACTGCCCACTCAGCTGGTCTCCTCCCTCCGAGACTCCTGGGCATAGCCAGCAGCCTCTTCCCCTTTACTAGAGGGTGGAGCCTGGCCTGTTGTGCCCCCGGGGGCTGTGCTGTCCGGCTGGGCCAAAGCCGGCTCAGGGGTGGCAGCTGCCTTGGTAGCCGGTGTGACACTGCTTTGAGTGGTGGGCATGATGCTCTCTTCTGTGGCTGGTGTGGCTCTCCCATCAGTGGCTGGAGTAACACTCCTGTCGGTAGCTGGGGTGATGCTCCCATCGGTGGCTGGGGTGATGCTCCCATCGGTGGCTGGGGTGACACTGCCATCAGTGGCTGGGGTGACACTGCCATCTGTGGCTGGGGTGGCACTACGGTCTGCGGGGGCTGTATTATCACTCTTTGTGGCAAGAGCAGCATCACCCACTGTGGCTGAGGTGGCACTGCCCCCAAGGGCTGGGGCAGCTCCACTTGCAGCTGTGGCCCCACCTGCAGCCCCAGCAGTGGCAGTGTCTGTGGCTGGGGCAGACTGGGCTGTAGCTGTGCTGGACTGCTCTGGTGCCCGGAGCCGTTTCATGAGGGTGGTCACTCGGACAGCCTTCTGAAAGGAGGGCAGTGGAGAGAGGCTCAGAGTGGGGCTCACAGAAGCTGGATCCATTCCTTCACAAAGGCCAAACACAGACCATTCCATGGCGTCCCTGGCTGCCTCTGACCACCCAAGGGCCAGGGACCCAGCTGTTCAACACACCCACTTAAGGTAGTGACAGTGGCTACAATCACACCTGATAGCTGAAGAAACGCCTGTGTGTGGCTGCAGGGATATGATATAGGCAAGAAACTGTGTGTGCCAGAAGGAGCACTTGGGATCAATCCAAGAAAGGGAGTCATCCAAGCCTTACCTTCCACTTAGCCCTGGCAAAGTTCTTTTCAATCTGGGCGCAGACACCATCCTTGATGTTCTTATCAGAAGCAGCATTGCCAGAAATCCTAGAAAGGGTACAGATGCATCTGGATCTGAGGGTGTATAGGCCTTCAGGGAGACTGCCCAGTCCTTTTCTCTTAAGATCCAGAAGTTACCAGGCAGGCCTCTGGGCTGGGCCTGAGCTCTGGGCACCCCCAACCCCTACTCAAAGCCTCAAGGATGGGGGCTACTAGATGTGAGGAGGACAGAGGCCAAGGGAAATCTGGCCTCTCCTTCTGTCCTCCGTGGGCCCTGCTCACCACTCATGGGAGATGGCCTCTTCTGCAGTGATGCGCTGGTCTTGCTCCACCTCCATCAGCCTTGTGACCAGGTCTTTGGCTGGGGACAAAGCCAAGGAGAGGTGAGGCATTGGCACCTCATCTCACTGTCTAGAGGTGATGAATAGGCTGGGAGGTAGGAGCAGAGTCCAGCAGAGAAGGCTGAGAGCAGGTCCCCCATACCAACCCTCCCGCTACCCACACACTGGGCACCTCCTCACCTGCCTGGGAAATGTCATCCCAGTATGGAGAGTCAAACTCGTAGTCGCCAGCTAGGATCTTGCGGAAGAGGTTCTTGTCATGGTTCTCATAGTCATCTTCCTCCACCTCCTCATAGAAAGGTGGGTTCCCTGAAAGCCTACATGGGGGCCAAAGGGCAGGGTCACTTAAGAAGGCCATGGACACAGAACCCCACCTGGCCTGGCTACAAACCCATTCACTCACAGGATGTACATGATGACTCCAATGGCCCAGCAGTCCACGGGGCGTCCATACCGCTGCCGGCCTACCACCTCTGGGGCTGCAAACACAGTGTCCATCTGGTGGTCAATATCAGGCCTGGCCAAGCCTGGGACCGCTCATACCCACTTCCTGGGCTGGAGACTTCCTTCCCCCTACCCAGAGCCACTCCTTGAAGGCTGTCCCCCACCCTGTCCCTGCCCCACCCCCTGCTTGCCCAGGTACTCGGGAGTCCCACAGGGCTCCTTGATGAGGCCATTCTCTAGCTTAGCCAGGTGGAAGTCGCTGATGACAATCTTTGAGTTCTTCAACCGATTATAGTAAACCAGGTTCTCCAGCTGCTCCGGGCAGGAATGACATGTGGGTGGGCAGAGAAAGACTCCATGAGGACCTCAGAGGCTAGACCAAGACCCCAAGGTGCTGTCCACCTCAGCCCCAGGCCGGGTGCCAACAGACCTGGCTCCTGGCCTCACCTTGAGGTTCCTGTGCACGATCTTGAGTGAGTGCAGGTAGGCCACGGCCTCCAGGACCTGCCGCACCACATTGCTTGTATCTCGCTCCGAGTAGTAGCCCTGGTCCAGGATCCAGTCAAACACCTCCCTCCCCGTGGCCCTGAGGGACACCAGCCCCTGAGCCCACGTGGGCAGGATCGGGGGTGGGGCAGGAGTATTTGGGCAGGCTGCCTACACCAGGCAGCTAGCTGGGCAAGGCATGGGGACCCAACACCCCAAGGGGCCAGAAAGGGGGCTTTCCCTGGTTGCAGAGGGCAGAGCAGGTAAAGGCCCTGGGGACTGAGGAATCCGGGGACCCCAGACCCACACTCACAGCTCCAGGAAGATGAAGTACTCCTTGCGGGTCACAAACACATCCACCAGTTGCAGGATGTTGGGATGCTTCACCCTGGCAGCGGAGAGAGGGGCCAACAGTTAGGGCTGGGTAAACCCCTAAGAGAGGCTCTGGTTGCCACTGTGGGCCACAGCAAACTAACTGGCCAGAGCCTGGTACTGCTTGAGGTCACCTGCCCTTGAAACCATTCCCTGCTACCTCCTATGCCACCCCACCCCGAGGCCTCACACTCACATCTTGAGGATGCCTATTTCGTTCTTGGCCGCCTTCCGCACCTTGCGGCCGTCCCGCTTCTGGAACTTCTTGCAGGTGTGCAGCTTGCCCGTCGTCTTGTCCTTGGCCCGGAAGATCTCACAGAACTCCTCACTGTAGCCAGCAAGCACCCCACTCAGCCCTGGCCTCAATGTGGGCTGCCCTCTGCTCTCCTTTCCCAGGCCCTTGCCCACCCACCCTTGACCACAAGACCCCGCACTCACGTCTTGATGACCTGTCCCAAATCATATCTGTCAGTCACCTCCGACGGCTGGTTATAGTTCTTCTTATCGCCCAGAGTCACACACCCAAACGGCATTGCCAGTCTCTGAGCTGCAGACAGGATGGAGTCTGGCTCAGCTGTACCACAACATGGAGGCTTCTCCCCACAGTATGGAGGCTGGCTCTGGGAGACCCCAGCATGGCTCAGGACAAGGCAAGGGGCAGAGACTGCACTAGGAAGGGCTAGAGGGTGGTCAGCCTCCTACCCCTGCTTTTCTGGCCACAGCTCCTGCCACTCAGCTTGGCTGCCTGAACTACAACAGCCCCTACTTACGAAAAACATATTAAACCGACATATCAGGGAATCACTTTCTATTATGTACATTAAGAATTTTTTTTTACCAATTTCTTTAAATTTCAGCTATTGCACAGATGATGGGGAATATAACCACCCACCCAGCAGATAGCCATCTCTGAAAGTCTGAAGATACCAAGTGTTAGCAAAGACTTGAGCAGAAATGCATACATTTTTGCCACAGGACACTCATATTACACAGCAATGGAAATGAAGGAGCTATAGCTATAGCCAACCACATGGTGAATCTCACCAATACAGTGTTGAGTGAAATAGACACAAAAGAATACATACAGCATAATCCTATTGATTCAGAGTTCAAAACAGGCAGAACTAACTTGTACTAAGGATACAAACATTCTGGTAAAACTGTTTTTATAAAGAGCTAGGAAATAAGTACCATAAGTCCTTCCACGAGAAAGAGAGTAGTTGCGATTGAGTCAGGACACGGGGAGATTCTGGAGAGCTGATTTCTGAACCTGAGTGGTGGTTTTCACAGGTGTTTGCTTTATAACAATTTGTAAAAATGTACATACAAGTTTGGGGCACATTTCTAGATTTTCGATATATTTCACAATTTTAAAATGTTGATAAAAATTATAGCTATCCGTGGGGGTGCCTGGGTGGCTCTTTCGGTTAAACAC
Source organism: Panthera uncia (assembly GCF_023721935.1). Lineage (NCBI taxonomy): Eukaryota > Metazoa > Chordata > Mammalia > Carnivora > Felidae > Panthera > Panthera uncia. The sequence continues at coordinate 17,873,154 of NC_064816.1, forward strand.
AGACTTCGGCTCAGGTCATGATCTTGTGGTTTGCAAGTTCGAGCCCCACATCAGGCTCTGTGCTGACAGCTTAGAGTCTGGAGCCTGCTTTAGATTCTGTGTCTCCCACTGTCTCTGCCCCTCCCCCACTCGTTCTCTCTGTTCTCTCTCTGTCTCTCTCTCTGTCTCTGTCTCTTTCTCTCAAAAATAAAATAAACACGCAAAAAATTTTTTAATCAAAAAAGAAATTATAGCCATCCATATGGAAGAACACTTGGTAGGGGCGCCTGGGTGGCTCAGTTGGTTAAGCGTCCAACTTCGGCTCAGGTCATGATCTTGTGGTTTGCAAGTTCGAGCCCCACATCGGGCTCTGTGCTGACAGCTTGGAGCCTGGAGCCTACTTCGGAATATGTGTCTCCCTCTCTCTCTGCCCCTCCCCTGCTCATGCTCTGTCTCTCTCTGTCTCTCAAAAATAAATAAATGTTAAAAAAAAATTTTAAAAAGAACACTGGGTAGCTATTACAAAGAATAAAGTACGGAAATGCACTGCTGTTGGACGGTTTCTGAGATATGTTAAGTAGAAAAGCAAGGGACAGAATGCTGGGTCAAGGGTGCTGCTATTTGGGTAAATTTTTTATTTAAAAACAATTTTTTAAACGTTTATTTGTTTTTTGAGAGAGAGAGCATGAGCATGAGTGAGGGAGGGGCAGAGAGAGAGAGAGAGAGAGAGAGGGAGAGGGAGAGAGAGAGACAGACAGAATCTGAAGCAGGCTCCAGGATCTGAGCTCTCAGCTCAGAACCCGACACAGGACTCAAACTCATAGACCATGAGATCGTGGCCACAGCCAAAGTTGGACGCTTAACCAACTGAGCCACCCAGGCTCCCCTGGGTAAATTTCTTAAAGTTTATGTTCCAGTATACTCCAAACTCCATTCTGGAAAGACAGCTAAGAAAATCAGAGTGCTCTTTGGGGCAAAGAATTGTGTGTTAAAGGGGCAGATTTATATCTTGTATTATTTTCTGTTAGAATTTTTACTATGATTACCTTTATTGATTTAATAAATGTTGCATTCAGGCACAGTCCTTGGAGAGTTTCCTCAGAGAGACCCCATTTGGGTGGAAGTGAGGAAAGACTTTGAGGGAGAAGCAGCAGCAGGGCTGAGCCTTAGAGGAGAAGGATTTGCCAGGAGGCGTGCAGGGGTAAACGGTCCAGAAAAACTAGACAAGCCTGCCAGGGCCTCACTGCCAGGGCCCACAGGAGATCTGGGCAGTCAGGTCCAGGGAATAAGACCCTGGCCAGGGGTGGGTGTCACAAAGGTGACCACATGCAGCTGACTACAGTGGGCTCCAGGCACTCTGGCACCTGGGACATGGCACCCATGGGTCTGCAACCTTGCCAACCCAATCCTCACTTGCGGTGGTGGGTGGACTGGCTCCAGCACCCAAAGGAAAATGTACTCAGCTCTTGCTACAGGTAAACTTCAGGAGGGGAGTTACTGACTGTCTGGACCTCCATAACACATGGTTAATGTGATACTGAGGCCATGGCAAAAGCTCTGCATGGAGGCTGCAAACGACCCTGCTGCTGCTGGCTGTGCATACCGTCCCTCCACGCCAATTAGCACTTGCTGTGCACCTAGATGCTCCCCTATCTGGACTCACTGCAACTACACGGTAGTAGAGAAGGAAAGAAGCCATCCCCAGAGGAAGCCGCTTGGGTCACAGGGACTCTGCCAGCCAGGGTCAAAGGCCAGGACCCACACAAGTCCCATGGCTAGCCCTGGCTTTTGCTTGATTCCTTCCAGGCAGAGGCCACTCCCTCCCCAGGGGTCACAGTCCTGGAAGTGTTCCCTCAAATTTGTCCTCAGCATTAGGAAACAAATTTCATCCTTCCCTCATATGGGTTATTTGGGCTCAGGAAACGCAAATGCATTTCACTGGTGTGATTTAAGCCAGGGCTTAAGCCATCTTGTGAGGCACTGCAGAGGCAAACAAGAGAAGCTTTGAAGATTGTCCCCGACTGTGTGTCTTTGCCACCATGGTCACAGCCCTGCTCCTGCGTCTGCCGGAGAGGAGCATGTGGCTGGAATCCCACACTCACAGCTGACAGCAGAGGCACAGCCACCCACCACTGCCGGCCACTCATCTCTGTGCCCTAACAATCTGGGGGAGGGGGCCTGCATCAGTCCCTCAATGGCTCTAACGCACTGTGATTCCCTTTCCGGGCTGGAATCCAAGAGCCATGTACTGGGCAGGAGGGTGGTACCTCAGCCTGCGGGCCCCCCCAGGAGAGGTGGGAGGGACCTGTGTCCCAGCTCTGTTGCTTTGCTTACACCGTTCCCTGTGGCAGGAATGCCCTTCCCCCAAAGCTTCCCATCAGTATCCTATTTGTCACGGCAGAGTTATTTATAACGTAAAAAAAAATCAGCAACTACCTAAAATCCAACAACAGGTGACTAACCAGCTCAACTGTGTCCATTCAATGGCAGGAAGTGTGGACACTGACAAGGGTACTGCCCACCTTGGCCTCCCTGTGAAGCAGCCTCCACATGAGCTAGGTGTCAAGACCGGTGCTTAATTTCTTTCTTGGTTTGTTGTGATTTCTGACATTATAAGGTTGTTTGTGCAACCAATTGTCTAAAATGATTCTGATGTTCCAGGCTCAAAATGGCCCTTCTCTGAGATACTTTCCACAACCTCCACTTTCCCACCCTATCAGCTCCTTGCTCTGCTACGTGGTGTGGGAGATTCTGTATAAGCCCATCCCTGATATTGGCCCAGCTTTCAGCCATACATATTCTCTTGTGCTCGCAAGGATCCAGGGTTAGTCTTGTGGTCTCCTCCACCACAGAAATCCAGGCCTCTGCTCACAGTCACATCAGCCTGGATCTAGATCCTAAAACCTCATGAATGGGGCAGGGACAGATGGGCCTCTCTCCCTACCGTGGGTGCCCTGATCTCAGTCAGTTACTGCTTCCTTCACCAAACTGTACCCATTTGCCTCTACCCCCTTTCTAGCCCCAGGGCGAAGAAAGGAGAAAAGGGGTCCCCTCTACCCCCACCCTCTCCACCATCTACTGCCCACTGCTGCTGCCTGGGAGGTTGCTGGTGTGCGCACCAAGCCCCTGGCACCTGCTTGCAACAAGGGAGGCCCTGGTCCTGAAGCTAGGGGAGCAGTCAAGGGACAACTTCAAGAATGGTGACAAGCCAGGCAGAAAGGGGTTTGCATTTCTCACCCCCCACGGCCCAGTCAGCCCAGACCCAATACCCAACAGTGGAGAACTATCCTCCCACTGACACAGGGGCAGAGCCCAGGTCAACACTGGGACATGGGAGGACACAGAAGCCCCATAACGGCCATTTCCCTAGAGACATGGCTCTTTCCATTTCCTGCAGAGAAACGGTGTGCACAGGGGGCTGTCCAAAGGGAGCTTAGGGGAAGCGCGGAGCCTGGCACTGCCAGTGCCCTCCAGCTGACTCTAAGGATGCCTGATGGCCAAGCACTCCCAGTTACTGCCTGCTCCTCAGGTCTGACCCCTGGGCTTGGGCAATCGAGCCTCAGGGAAACCTGAGGGAGACTCTGCCTGTTGGTGCCCTGGTAATAAAGGGTCCCATAGGGGCCCTGCTGCAGCCTTAAGCAAGTCTGGCTCCAGAGGTCCTGTGGTCCTGCATTGGAGTCTTGTTCCCTCCTCCACTGGGGTCAGCCTGGTTCAGGCCCCACCTTTCACAGCAATAAACAAGTTTCCCGCTGCCCTGGACCTCTCCCATGTGGAGTTCCAGAGCTTGCAGTAAATCCTGGGAGGCCAGGAGGGGCCCAAGAGGCCTCCCGCTACCTCCCAACAACTGTGGGCAACACCTCCCGATTTAGTGGCAGCTGTGAACACCAGCCTTCAGGTACCCCCTCCCCTCCCCTACTCTCCTCTCTCAGGGACTGGGGCTGCATTTCCTGCTGCAAAGGACATGCCTAGGCCCAAGCCTTGCCTGGCTCTCACAGCTGAGGTCTCACTAGAAGGACCAGGGGAAATGGAGACTTCACCCTCAGGGTCTGGTGTCAGAAGGCACAGCCAAGCTTCTAGCCCACTGTCCAGCTGCTTCAGGGACATGGGCAGGGGGCTGCTGTGGCTGGGCCTCAGGCTCCAGCTAAACCATGGTCCATAGTTCCTGCTGCTGACTCTCCCGTCTGACGGAGTAAGAACAGGGGGCCTCTCCAGCCTCAGCAGTGGGCATATAGTCCAGTGGTGCCTCCAGGAAGTTCAGCCTTGAACTTGGCATGGCAGGGCTAAGAACCAACTGGACCCTCCCAGGCACCTGGGGTCCCAGTCTTTGAACCCCTGAAGGAAAATCCACTGGCAGCCCTGCTGCCCTGTGGGTGGAGGAGGGAAATGCAGGGGAAGGCCCCAGAGTAAAGGATTGCTATGGTGATGGAAGTTTTGAAACATAGGGAAGGGGAAGGGGAGAGGTGTTGGCCAACCCCTTTTCTAAGAATTCCTTGAGATTTTGGCCCAACTCCTTCCCCATGGGTTCTGGCACCTGGCCCCATCAAGGAAGGGGAGGAGGGGGAATTGAGAGACTTTAGAAAAGAGAGAGGGGGGCAGGGACAGTGAGGGACAATGGCAAAAAGTGATGGAAGGGTGACAATAAAAAGGACACAGGCACAATGACACAGGCAAGAAAGGTGGGTAGGGTTTCTGAAGGGGTCTATGGGCACCCAGCAGAGCCCTAAGGCCTCCACAGCCATATGCTCTGAACACCTGGGCCATGAGCTGCCCGTGGTGCCTGGACCTTTGACATTGAACCCTCCTGTATCCCTCAGAAATGCACTGAACTTGGTGTGGGAAGCACAACCACGCCTGGGGGAAGAGGCCAGCTGTTGCAGTCCCCTCCCAACAATTCCATAGCCCCTCTCCCAATCATTAGGCAGCTTAGGTAAGGCAGGTCCATCAGGTGGAGGGTGCATGCCTGGGGAAGTGGGCTGGAATGAAGCTTAGAGACCTGGCTGCTTCCCTTTGTAGCCCCTTCTCTCAGCTGGCCCAGCCCAGCCTAAACTAGCCACGCCCCCTTTACCTGCCATCCTCCCCAGGCCTTGGGTCCCCAGGACCCCTCTTGCAGTTCAGCCTAATTCCCTGCTGCAGCCATCCCACTTTCCAACAGTGGATCCCGTCAGGGGGGCCAGAAACAGCACCCTAAACAACCCAGAAACAGGATAACAACTGCACAGCACCAACCCCCTGCCTCAATTTCCCTAGATGGAGATCATGAAGTCTGTGGCCTTCTTCCAGGGCAAGGAATGGTGGCCAGGACATGGGCTGGAGAGGAGGGCCAGCAGCACATATGGGGAAGGCAGCCTTTGGCACCTGGGGGTTCACATCAAATGCTGTGAAAGAAGGGCAGAGACCTCTGCCGCACCCTGAGCCCAGCCTGACACTGAGGGGAGGAGAGACACCAATTTCCCAGTGGAGAAAACTGCGGTCCATCAGGTGGCTAAAATTCAACTGAGGAGGTGTGGAGTGGGGGGGAGGGGGAGAATCGGGTCTCTCTAGGTGGTCCTGGGGGGCTCAGAGTCTGGGCCTTGGAGGAGGGCAGCAGGACAGGGGCTGGACTGCTGCAGACTAAGCTTTTGGTGAAGGATAGAGGGCCCTGCTCCCCAGAAGAGAACCTGGTGGAGCAGGCTCTGTCTACGGGGTGCGGACAAAAGCAGTTTGGCACAGCTATGGGGGGCTGGGAGAGCCTAGGGTCTCTGACAGACACTACAAGCTGGGTAAGGCAGAAATTCATTTGTTCATTGTCCACTGCCCCCACACACACACCAGCCAGGGACCCTGCTCCCCAACGTGGCGCCACCCTGACCCCCTTCCCCAGCGCTGCTGACTCGCCCCCGCTGGCACAGCAACACACATGCGGGAGGCACACGTGTGAGCACCAAGCCCCGCACCTCCCAGCAGAAACATGTGCGTCCCCTACCCCCACCGCGCAGCGCTGGGTCGGTGCCCTGAACCCCCAACTGGCCCCCATGTTAAGGCTTGGAAGCTGAATCTTGGCTAGGGGGCTGCGGGCCCCCAGGGGCTTGGGGCCTCCTCCCCCACCTCGCGGCAGCCCCGCCCAGCCCCCTTCAGGTTGTCGCCTATAAAGAACTCTCCGTTGTCATGGAAATTAGTGACTGCCTAGCTGGAGGAAGGGGACCCGGGGGCAGTTGGGAGGGGTTGAAGGCGGCTCTGGGAGTCAGGAGGGTCGGCTTAGCCCTCGGCCCCTACCCCCAAGGGGCACCACGAACCTTGGAGGGTTAAGGTTTTCACAATTAGGAGCCCAGCAAGACGGGGGGGGGGGGGGGGGGGGGGGGGCGAGGGGGGCGGAGGGGGGTCGGGGGGAGAAAGATTCGCCTGACTTGAGTCTCAGAGGCTTCCCCTGGGACCCCGAGCCGTGAGAGGTGACGGGGAACTTTAAGCCCAACCCCGCTCTCCGACCCCCGGATCTCCAGAACCCTCGTGCTCTGCCCCCACTGAGACCCCAAGCCCTCGCGGAGCCCCCGCGCACTGAGCGACCCGAATCTTGAGTCAGAGACCCAATCCCCCAAGACCCCCACAACGTGCGTTCAGGGGGCGCCCCCCCACCTCGCGGCCCGCCCCGCACCTGCAGCGCCGGTCGGTCACACGGAGGAAGCGATCTCGGGTTCAGTGGGGCGCCGAGGGTTCCGGGGGCGGCGGGCAGAATCCGCTCCGGGCACGCGGGGCAGACGCGGCGCCAGCTGCAGCCGCTTGGGCTCGCAAACCTCCAGCATCTCCCGCCGCTCGCCGGCACCGGATTCGCACCCCGGGCCGGGGGCGGGCTGGGGGGCGGGGCCTCCCTCAACCGGCTCCGCCCGGGCCCTTGAGGAGCTTGAGGCCAGAAACCCACTCGAAGGGGGGCGGACGACCAGCGGTAAAGAGTTGTTGAGCACTAGCCAGCCTGGCGCCGGCCTGGCTCTCAAAGACTCCCTTAGGCCCTGGGACTGACTGGGCAACAGGGGCCAGAGGGGCCTTCTTATACACATGGCAGGGAGTGGGGAGTAGGAGGTGTGGGGAAAGCCAGAGTCCTGGAGCTGCACAGGAATCTCTTGGCAGGTAGTAGTCCCCAGGGGACCAGCACTCTGCCTAGCTCCCAAAACCTGACCCAAAGGGTGGAACCTACTTACAAGAACAAAGTGTGCAGTTGCTAGGGCAAGCTGCATTACAGACTGGCATCCTCTAGCTAAGAATAGTAAGCACATGGTTGAGTATGTGGGCAAGTGGTCAGTGAGGGCTCCAGACCATGGTGGCAGAACCTCCTATTCCCCCACCCCACCCCACCCCAGTTCAGCCTTTCTCATTCCGAAGTCCCAGCCAGGGTGGCTAGCCCAGCCCACAAGGCTGCCCCCCCTCCTTGTGCAGCACTGAATTTCCCAGCCTATAAAAGTCACCTATGACATGGTATGGATTGTGCTTTCTTTCCAGTTTAATCACCCTCAAACACTTCATGAGCAGCATCACCACCAGCAGCCTAGGCTGGGATGTGGGGATACAGGAGAACTATTGCACCAAGGGGTCCCACCAGTCCCGTCCTCTGATGGGAAAAGGCTAAGAACTGCCTGGAAGAAGATTTGAAGGAAGTCCTTGGCCATTTCTTTGTCCTTTGTCAGGGAGGCACATAGACCCAATGCTTGCCCCTTCCCCCTCACAAGCACTGAGAACCATCCTGAGGCCCATGTCGGAAGGCCAGACAGGCTTCTTGGTGCCTGGAGCTGGGTTCCACCCCACCCCAAACCTCCCAGTGAGCCTTCTGACCCCATCCTGGGTAAGGTCATTTCCAAACCCTTGGATTTGAGTGAGTCTTCCCTGTATGGCCCCCCATGGCTGCTGACAGGAGTGACTGCTCAAGTGAGGAAGTTGGGGCTGGAGTTGGGAAGGCTAGCCTGGGAAATGACCACTCAAACAAGGCCCCTCAATATCTTCCTCCAGACAAAGGTGTCAAGGAGCTCTTTACATCCTTCCCTGGCTTTGGGTCACCTCTTCCAGGCCAGGCTGATGCCACCTCTGGGCCCTCTGTGCTCTGGGTGGTCTCAGTCACAGCACCAACCCCACCACTGTGTAGGAATCTCCTGGCAGGCTAGGCATCAGCAGGGCAGAGGCTGTGTTTCATTTCAGTATGCTCAGTTCACGTCTGCAGAATGAATGAATGGCCTGGTGTTCGGTCCTGCCTGCTGTCTGCCCACTGTCCTTGAAACAATGGTTTTCTGAGTTGTATAGTACAGCTGAGCCATGGCTTGCTGACCCCACACATGTGACATACATTTTCTGGCTTTCCTGAAGGTCATAGCTCTCTGGGTATGAAGAAGCTGGGCTAAGGAGAAAATAGAATGGGGGATTTAGAGGCAGGGGAAGAGGTGGTTTGCTAGAGCCCTGCCTGCTGCTGGCAGTGCTCCACCTCTTCTTGGTCGTGTGCACACTCCATGTGCCTGTGGGTGAGTGCACGTGGTGGGGTGTGTGTGTACACGTGTGAGTGTATGTGTGCGTGAGCTCTTCTGCTGAAGGAGACGGCAATAGCACAGTGTGTGCAGTGGTGCCCAGTGGCACGTGTATCTGCATTCTGTGTGCACCCAGGCGTGCTTGCTCGCACATGTACATGGACACTGTTGCTAGTCTGTGAAGCCACTGGTCCCTGGAGCCACCGGTCCCCTCCCTGCCTGACACAGGCCTCAGGACTGTGGAGGCTGAATCAGGATATGGGAGCAGGATGTGGGAAGAGCCTGGGCCATGCCCGAGGGCTGGTAGGGGCTGTGATGACCCTACATCACAAGCTATTTCCAGTCTCCCCACCCAGGACAGCCCCTCACTGTCAGGCATTTGGTGGGGGGCACAGGGGGGTGGGGCGGGTAGCCAGGTCTTTGCCCTTTGTGGATAGAGCAACCTAAAGATGAGAACACAGTGTTGGGATGGGAGCACACTTGTCCCTCAGCCCCCAGCCAGGGAGACACAGACAGGGTAGGGCTTCAGTGTTTTGGCTTCAATCTCTAGCCACCCTCCGGGCAGGAGGTAGCAATACCAACTGAATGCCATCCTCTCAACTCTGCCAGGCCATGGACTGGGCCCACGTGGAACTTTATTCCCACCTCTACTATTTAGAGCTAGACAAGGTCAGGGGCCATGGCTTCTAGCCACCCCCCTGGCCAGAGGAATGGTGGAAAGCCCTTTAGGACAGGGCAGAGTTTGGGAAAAGAGCAGGGGCAGTTGGCATTGACATTGTCCAGTAGCCTCTATGAAGATATCCTAAAGAAACCAGTACCCTAGGCCAGTGGGCAGGGAAGCCCAGGTTGGGAGGCTGAGGAGGGGAAAGGAGCCCAAGGTTGACAGCTCTGGCTCTCACCAGAGATAGACAGTCAGAGAGGCAGGATAAAGTGTGAGCCTACCTATCCACAGAGCCCACAAAGCAAGTCAGATCCTCATTGCCCAGTTCAGGTTGTATCTCCCACCCAAGATCCAGGACTTATCTGACACCTGCATGACCCTGACTTCCTGCCCCAGGGCACCAAAGGCCAGCACTCCCATACCCTCATACTCTGACTGGCCACAGAAGCATAGAGCTTTAGGCAAAGTTCAGACTTTTCACCAGGCCAGCTACCCCAAGAAGTCCAGACTTTTATAGGTACCCTCTCTTGGAAGCAACAAATGTTCCAGGTCCCCAGCCATCTTTGGAACTGTTAGGCTGTTGTCCATGTTGCTGTCCTTAGCCCCCCGTAGAGGGCCCAAGATGGAGGAGGGAGGAGGGCAAGCCATCTTTTCCTCTGGAGCTAGGGGAGGGGGCTGTCCCCCCCCCCCATGACTCACTCCAGGCTGTGTGGGTTATTACATTATGTTTGAAATTGCCATGACAACCAGCTGGCAATCAAGGGTAATTGCACTTGTCGCCAGGGCAACGGGGCAAAACCCACAGCAGCCACTGTCTATGATTGCCCTTGGGGTTCAGTAAAGGTCAGACTAGACCAGAGCCAATGCCAGCCAAGGGACTCTGATGTTCTCTGGAAAGGATAGGATTGCCAGGGCCCATGGAGTTCCATTGTGCAGAGGCAGGGTGTGCCTTGGGAGTGCCAGGGTCCCCATCTCTAACTCCATGCCTGGACCTCTGTCCTTCCCCACACCACTCTGTGTCTAAAACATGCCACAGTGCTCGAAGTAAGCAGAACCAGAACTTTTATATGCTCACAGATGGTACTTGTAGATGGCCCAAGGGCCTTCCTCCTCGTACTCACGGCGGCTGAGCCACAGACTCTGGAAGGAGTCCCGGGATGCCATGATGGAGCCTCCAAGCCAAGCAGCAACAGCACGGTGGGAAGAGCCCAGCACAGTGGCTCGGGGGCCCAGCTCCTGACTTAGGCGCTCAGGAAAGCCGTTCACCAGGGTGGTGCCACCTTCCAGCACCACGTTGGCCAGTAGCTGCTCCTGCTGCTTGGCATCCAGCCGGCCAATGCTAAGGAGGGCTAGTTGTGGGAGGCCAGGGTGGTTGAGGCCTAGCAGATTGGGCTGGAAGAGGGCCTCAGGGCAGCAGAAACGCTCAGAGCCCAGTGTGATGACCTGTTTGTCTGGAAGCATGAAGTCCACTCGGGCCTGAGCCTGGGCGCGGGCCATCTCAGCTGTCATGTCCATGGCCACATAGCAGCAGGCCTCTTTAATCTGGTTGAGCAACCCTGCCTTGGGTGGCGAGTGGCCACCTGCCAGCAATAGCTGAGCCAGGTATTCAGTGAGGTCAGCACCAGCCACGTCCAGCCAGTAGGTGTCGAGGGGGGCCAGATCCCCCGTGAGGATAGGCGCCACATAGGAGGTACCATGGCCACTGCCCAGCACCAGCCCAGTGGTGCGCCCGTAAGCATAGAGTGCCAGGAGGGCCTGATGCGCCGTCTGCATGGCTGGCACGTGGAAACGCTCAAAGAGTATTTCAGCCACCTTTTCTCGGTTGGTGCGCGGTGAAATGGGTGAGTCAGCCACGAGGACAGCCAGCTCCTCCGGCCGCACGCCCAGCCTGCAATAAAACAAGTGCTGCCACAGCACCTCCAATGCATCCCAGTCAGAGACCACTCCTCGATTCAGCAACGAACAGGAGCCCTCTTGGTCCTCGGGCACCACATACCGAGGCTCGTCCTGGGCTGGGTGCTGTAGCAGTTGGACACGTGAGGACACCACACTGAGGACGTGGTCCTCTCCAGCCAGTCCACATTTGGTGAAGCCCGTGCCTGTGTCAATCACCACAGCCGCCATGTCCTGGTAGGGACCCAGTGAGTGGCGGCAGAGCACCGGGGACTGCACTGGCAGAGCATCCGTGGCGGGCACCAGTTCATAGCAGGCCCCACGGAGCAGGCCAAGGTGTGCAACCACTGGTGAGTGTGTAATGTCCTCAGCCATCAGCTTGAACCGGGGACCCTGGGGGTCACTGCCCACCATAGCCACGGGCAAGACCTTGCACCCAGTGCCAGGTGTAGATAATGTGACCAGGGAAAACTGCTCCTCTTGGGTCCCAGGGGAGCTGCCAGGTTGCCAGGATGAGAGCTGATGTGTGCTGGAGCTTTGAGTGGCACCAACACCGACCTTTTCTCTACTCATGTAGACACGGGTCTCCTTAGGGGCCAGGGGCACCTGAAGTAGCCCTACGTGGGCCGGCAAGCCCAAGGGCTCTCCTTCCTGATGCAAGGTGGAGGCCTGGCCAGGCTCCCTGGGGATGGGGGTCCCTCCTGAGATGATGGGCTCTTTGGAAATGGGGGGTTCTTGAGAAAAGGGATGCTTCCCGGTGAGAGAAAGCTGCCTGGCAAGAGGGGTTCCAGTGAGAGGGGGCTGACCAGGAAGGGGGAGCTGCTTGGTAGAAGGGACTTGCTCAGCCAGGAGTGGCTGACCAGAAAGGGGGGTCTGCCTGGTGAGGGGACACTGGTCGGCAGAGGGAGGCTGAGCAGTTGGAGGGGGCTGTCCAGCCAGGGGACACTGCTCAGCTAGTGGGGGCTGACCACTGAGGGAGGCCTGCCCAGCACCTTCGGCCCTAAGGTTGTCAGGGTGAGCAGTAAGGACCGCTTTCTGGTTGTGGTTGCCTGTATCCACCTGGAGTAGGGATCTGGGCATCACCTGGGGTTTCGCTTGTGGCGTAGGCTCGGGGATCAGCTCTGAGTTCACCCACTGCAGTTTCTTGGGCTGGACCATGGAAGTGTCCTGCATCCTGGCTGTATTCAGCATCCAGATGGTGTGACTAGCTTCATTTTTTTCAGCATCAGGTTTAGACCAGCCAGACTCATGAACATGGCTCAACATCCTCTCACCAAATTGGAGGGGCATCCCCAGTGGAATGGGCCCAGTGAACAGTCTGATGGGTGTCTCAGTACCAGGGGAGTCCCGTGACTCCAAGTTGATACTCCCCTCCTTGGGAACCAGGGCCACCTCTCTATAGCTTCCCGACGAGAGGCTAGAGGGCACAGGGCTGGACAGTACGGGTGAAGTGGACCAGAATCTGGAACGATTGTTGTCAGGGGAAAGGATTGGCACGGGTAATGGTCGAGTGGACAACACATTTTCAGGGACATAGATGGATGGGTGGCTGGGCATGAGGCCCACGAGCACTGCCCGTGAACCCATGGGGTCATGGCACAGTAGCCCCATCCTGGTGTTGCCTGTGGCTATATCAAACACCAGCACATGGTCTTCCACAGCATCCCGGAGCTGGCAGGTAGGGGCACTGGAAGGGGGAATCTGTATGGCTTCCCTGGGAGACTGGACTGGGGACTGCTCGTGGCAGGATACTTGGTAGGCAGACGCTGGCACATTGGAGCAGGTATTGTTGCAAACATTGAGAGGCTGCTGGTCTGGCTGAGAGCTGCAGATCTCATGGCTACTCCTCTGGGACTTGGGGGACCCTGGGAGTCCTGAGCCTGGTGTTGGGCTGCCTGGCCTGGAGGTGTAGACCAGGGGCTTCTCTGCTGGGTTCTCAGGCTGGTTGGGTAACACCAGCATTCTGGCAACCTCAAGCTCCTGGACATGGTCTGAGGACTCCTCTGGAGTGGGAGCTGGGGCAGGAGTCTCCTCCCGAAAATGAAAATCCACTTTGTCCTGGCAGGGTGTGACCACTTTGGAAGACTCCAAGACAACTGACCATCGATTGCCACACTCCCTGAGCAGAAGGTCTTGGGACAGGCCATTGGTGATGGCAAGGGTATCTGTCGAGTGGTCAGGGTTGGAGGTGTAAGGTTCAGATGCTGCTGGCATTGGGGTTGTATCCACAGCTGAAGTATTTGCCTGAGATGGAGTTGGAGGAGCCTGGGCTGGACACGGGCACTTGCCCTGGCCCTGACCTTGAGTTGGAGCCAGAGGAGGATCTTGGGCTACAACTGAGCCATCCTCCCCTGACAGGAAATAGGGTAGCCACCAGCTCTTTCTGCTGCCCACAGGGGCTCTCTGGTCAGGACTGCAAGGGCCTTTGCCCCAGCCTACCAGGACTTTAGCTGGAGCCTTGCCCTGCTCTGCAACCTGAACCTGAAGCCGGGAGCGGCAGAATCCATCCTGGGCCATGTCACTGGTGCTGTCACTGCGTGTGCACAAGGGTAGGGCCAGGGTCCTGTTCTCCACGATGAGATGCGTTTGGGTTCCCACGATGGAGCTTGGAAACGGACTAGTAGAAGGGAGCCTCAGAGTATCTTGGGAGGCCTGCTCACAGCCACACTGGGAGCTAACCTCAGCAGGGTCCCGGTGTAGCTGGTGAATGGGCTCAGGGGCATGGGCCTGGGAGGCAGGGCCACAGGTCCCATCAATGATGGCCTCGGGGGACAATGACAACCCCTGCCTGAAGTATGCAGATCCCGAGTTTATCCATGGTCCCTGGGACCCTCTGAGGCCACCCCCCGGCTGCTGGCTGCTGGCCAAGGAGTGGTCTTGGGGGCCGGATGTATCAGGGCCCCCCACCTTCTTGGTGACTTCCATAGTCCTGCTCCATGCCCTAGGTGCCCTGCCCCCACTTCGTTGTCATGGCGACCCCACACATCACAGCCCCCAGTGACCTGGGGGCGGGGGGGGCGGTGACAGAGTGTGGGAAACCAGGGGCCCCACCCCCCTGAGGAATGCGGCCTGCCCAGGGAACCTTGGGAAACAGAAAGGCCCAGGAACCTTAGTGAAGTTCTTCACCAACCCTAGGCCACCCTCCTCTCCCCTTACCAGCCAGGTGACTACTCTACCCAGGCCTGCCATAGAGTGAGGACAGTGCCCCTTGCGGCAGGGCCTAGGAGTGGCAGTGTAAAGCCAACAGAGAAAGGTAGGCAGGGGAGACTCTGGATTCCTAGTGTACCTCAGATGCCAGACTTGGTTCTTTCTCCTCACTTCTCAGGTGTCAACTTGAGGCTTAAGGCCTGACCCAGGGATGAGTTCCAAGTATGTGACTCAAGGGACTTTGGTGGATCAAAGCCCCTTTACCACTCAGTCCTGGGAGACAGAAGAGGGTGAGGGGCCCAGCTCAGGCCCATGCTCCTCTCCCCCATGTTCCCTGGCTCCCACTCCAGGGACAGCAGCTCCTTGGCAGTCTTTCTGCTCCAGATGGTTCTCCTCTGCCTGTGCCTCACAGAGCCCCCTCCCCAGAGCCACATGTCTTTGAAGCCTAGAACCAGTCAGTATCCCACAGAGGTGACTATGGGAGCCACAGGGGTGGGGTGGGGCCTTTGTTCAGAATCCTCAAGTCAGAATGTTCTAGCTCTTGTCACATTGTGTCAACTTCTCCTTGGCCATGAGGGGGCAGGGCACTTGGCATAGGGCTAGGCCACAGTGGACACAAGGCCAGCCAAGTGGCAATTACAGATGGGGCACAGTAGGGACACAGGGGGCACAGGGCTGGCTACAGAGTGGAGGTATGGTTGGTGCAGGACTGGGCATGCAGTGGGCACAGCTGTATATACAATGAGGACAAGCTGGATAAAGGACTGGACATAGGGTAGGCACATAGGAAATGTAAGCTATTAGACTGGGTGGGCACTTTCACCCTTCATTTCTTAGATGGGCAAACATAAGGCAGGGAGGAGTGGGACCTGCCAGGACCACCAGCACCAGACGTGACCTACTACGACATGAGACAGGCCTAGGCAGCAGTTTGGGGAACCACCTGTTAACCACAGGCCTAGTCTGGAGGTTCTGACCTGAGGCCGCGTCAGTTCTCCTTCCTCCTGCCAGCCGTCAACTCTGAACCTCTTCTGTCTGGGCCCCAGGGCTATGTCCTTTCAGGCCTCAGTCTTTCTGCCCAGGAAACAGGTTTGTGGAGAATACAGCTGTAGGCTCGTCCTCTGAAGCAGTGTTTTCACAAAGGTTAAAAATAGTACTTACAGTTGGCAGTGGGGTGTGAAACGATGTGACCGGGGACTAAGGCTAGCACTGTGCTGCATCCACACCTTCTTGACGCAGCAGGGGGCAAAGCCTGACTCAGCCACGTTCAGGCCCCCCAGGCCCCCTCCCCTCTCCCCAGATGCTGCCTTCAGTTAAGAATGGGGACAGATTTCTCTGAACACTACTGTGTCACCACACACTGTGGCCCAGGAAGGTGGCAGAGCCGAAGGGTCTGTGGCCTGCGTGTGTATACATGCACACACACATACGTGCTGAACACTATCAACTTCATTCATCTCTTGCCCTGAGCAAACTGCTTTTTCCCCAACAACAGAGATGCTGGTAGCAGCCTCTGGCGCATGTGCAGGCCTTGAGCTGGGCTGAACCTGGGAGGGCTGGGGAGGCATGGAGGGAGGCCCTGAGAGCCATCCCTCTTCTCCTGCAGAAGTGAGGCATAATCCTCCTTTCCAGGGCTGGGAGCTTTGCGAACAACTGACCTGGGGTTGTTCTGAGGTATCCTGGGGAAGGGAGCAGAGCCAGCTGAAGGATGTGGGCCCATGAAGGAAGGCCCAAAGAAAGCAGTCCTGAGAGAGGAGAAAGCTCTTCCCCTCCTGGGAAGCAAACACCCCCTTATAGCAACAATAACGACGACTGATACCGATTGGGCTCTTCTTCCGAGCCAGGCGGTGCTGAACGCATGTAACCCAGCCTCATGATAATTTGATGAGCCGGGCACTATCATCCCTATTTGACGAATGAAGAAATCAAGGCACAGAGAGGAGAAAGAATTCACAGAGGTCTTAGCTAATTAGTAGAGCCAGAATCTGAAGCCAGACCACCAGGCTCTGGCCCCCCACTTCAGAAATCTATGTACCACCGCTGGTTACCACACCTAGGACTTGTACGCATGGACCCTGCTGGAAAGCAGTCAACATGCCTCCCTTCTGAGTGCGGCAGCCCCAAGCCCCCACCTAAGCTGTGTCCCACATGAACCTTCTCCTCCTCCCAATAGCTTAGCAGGTGGCTTAAGCCTGGGAGGACCGTTTTCCCTAATGGCACCTCTAAGCCAGTGGCCTCCTAGGAGCCTGGCAGTGCTGAAGAGGGGCCAGCTACACACCCTGCTGAAGCAGGCTGAGTCCTTTGTACTCAGAATTCTGGGCTGGTCAAAGCCCAGTGCATTTCATCCAGGTAAAGGGAGGGGCAGCAGGGCAGCCAGAGAGGCTCCCAGGCTGGACCCCTTCTGCCCAGCCCCCAGGGTTCAGGCAGGGACATTGCCACTGTACCCCTCCCCCCTACATGTTTTTAAACAGTCTCTCCCCACGAAGAAGGGCATCCAATTCTATTTCTGATTCTGGAAAGTGAGGAGGGCCAACATGTTGCCATGGCAAACTAGAGAGCCCCTCCTCGAGGCTGAGCCCATTCCCCAGGCTGAAGGCTCTCTAGGATGGAGGGGCCAAGAAAGAACTGGAAGGAGCCTAGTCTGAGGGCAAGGCCATAAGGAGTCTCCTCTGGAGGGCAGGTCCTGACATTACCTCTTCTCACACCTCACCTGACCCCCTCTGGGCAGACTTTGGGGAAAAGGCCCCAACTCCCGTGGACAGGGTCAGATTTCAGGAGATGGAGTCAGGACGCTCTGAGAAACCATTCTTTCTTGTGGATCAGGCTAGAACCCTCCCACCTAGGAGGTCTTGAGGGTGGAGGGCAGAAAGGGCACCAAGAGGAGAGGGAGGGTTTCAGGACTAGCCAGGTCTCCCAGACCTGATTCTCCAATGCAGATGTATTTTTGGCTTCTTTGTACTCTCAGGAAACAGCTCTGTCAAATCCTTGGCCCTGCACTCCTCCAGTCTACCTGTCTTCCCCCTCCATGTGCCCAGGGAAGACTCTGGATATCACCAGAAAATCTAGGATCAGAAGGAATCTTAGAGAGCTCCCAGTGGAGGCAACCACTTGGTAAATAGAGTAAAAAGCAAGGCGTGTTTCCTGAGAGATTTATGCCCACTGTCCAGGGTCTCATACTCCAGCCCTTCTGCCCCAGAGGGTGCAGCTAGGTAGCATTTAGACCTGTGAAGGGAGGGCATTCCACATAGGAGCACAGCCCAGGTACAGGAAGGCTTCCGAAAAGACCTAAAAGGATGTTTTGACCCAACCCTCTCTGGGTAGTGATGGGAAACCGAGACCCCCACAAAGGAAGGAGACATTCTTGGTCTCCTGGCTCCACAAACAGCTCCACAGTGCTTTCTCTGTATTTTCCTCTCCTGACCCTCTGCTCTGGAGCTGTCCGAGTGACCCATGAGCACTAACTTCCGGCTTCCCTGAAGTCTCTCCTGGCCAGAATTCACCCATTCCCTAGAGATAGCTGACCCCTCCTCCTCCCTGGTCCCCATGCCTGACCCCAAAGGGAGACAGCCAAGGGTTCAGAGAACAGCCCTAGGGGAACCAATGGTGGGGTGAGGGGTGATAATCCACTCCTAATCTGGGATGTGGAATGCAGATCCAAGAGTGCCGGGAGGATGTGGCTTTTGAGCTCTAAGGCACAGGGAAATTTAAATAACAGATGTTTAAACAACCTTCCCTGCAAGCCTCGGTGCAGTGACCCCTCTGCTGTGATGTGTTACAGCTTAAAAATAGCCCACAATGAACTGCTTGAGCTCCAATTGACTCAAGCTTACGTAACTCTGCGTGAAAGATGGCCAGCCGCACCAGCCTGGAGGGAGGGCAACGGCAGAGACACCCTGACTGCTTCGGGGCCAGGGCAAGCTCCTCACCGTCCCTGGGAGCAGCCCCCCAGCCAGGAGCCAGCATAGGTGGGGGCAGAGGAAGTGCTGCCAGAAGCATGCATAACTTCATGACTATTGAGAAGAGACCTCCAACCACATCTGCAGAGGGGAGGTGAGATCTGCCCTCCCTCAGGGTCCTTGGAGAACCCGGGCCCAGTGGAGGGTGGGGGCAACTTTAAGAACAGATGGCTGGGTCAGAGCCCATGGGCAAGGAGCCATGTGGGAAGGGTGACTGGGGCTGCCCAAAGGATTCCTTCCCCCCTTTGAAGAGGGAGCTCCCCAGCTTGGAGGAAATGTCAGCATAATCGATGCCTGGCTGGAGCTGGCACTAGCACAGAGTCCAGGAGTGAAGCTGACTCCTTTGGTACCTTTGGGACCAGGCTGCACTGGTGGGACTTGTGACATGGGAAAGTGAGCACTGGCTTCCAAGCAGACCGAATCCTGTGCTCTTGGCTGCCAGCTGCTTTGAGTCCCCTGCCTTTCCTGATATGTTCCCAGATCCCAAGTGCCCAGTCCAAGACATTCCACAAGTGTGCAGGTGGCTAAACCAACCTAAAACGGAGTAGAGAGGAGAGAAGGCAAGGATGCCCCCGGCATTGAGAGCCTCTGGTGCTCCCTCTCCTGAGCAACTTCCCTCAGCTCCCACCACCTGAGTTCAAAATAGGCACTACCGCGGGCCTTGCCTCTGAGCTTCCACTGAGCAACAGTGAGACTGGTGAGGGCTAAATATAAGGGCCTCCTGTCAGGACCCTCTGTCTGGGCTGTCAGGGCCACAAGTACCTCTGCTTTCCTGACAAGGTCAGGGCTGCCAGATGGGAGGAGCAGAAGTTGCAGGGGAATGAGTAGCAATGGTAGGGCAGACACAGGTGCTGGGATCCTCATCCTACAAGAGGAGAGTGTGGTGGTGTTGCCTCCCTCTCCAGGCAGCACTGCCATCCCTGCTAGACCTAGCATGAATATCCTGGAACTGGAGGCAGAAGATGTTCGGGGCACCGAGGGGATAGAGAACAAGATGCAGAGGCTGTCGGGGAGGCTCAGGAGCCGAGAGTTCCTATCAGAGACGGACTGATTGGGTGGGTGGGGAGCAGGATTCAGGAGAAACAGTCATTTTTAAGGGGGTCTGAGGATATCAGTGTGAGGTGGCTGGGATCCAGGTGCCACACCTATGTTCTGAGCTGGGTCAGGCAAGCTCCGCCAGCTGATGGGCACCACCTGCCAAGTTTTGGGCCAAGGACTCCCACCAGGGGAGGACCAACTGTGAAGGCCATGCTCATGCTCCAGGTCACCATCCTCAAACCTGAAGAACCCAGGCCCAGCCAGGAGGCCACCTCAGTCAGATGTGAATGTCACAGCTGCCCAGGATCTCCTGGCATCTACACTCATTGGGTTAGAAACTCTAGCTAGAGCAAACCCCAAAGGAGTAGCAGGAGAGAACGAGGCTCAGCAGGCCCCTGTGCCAGATGGGGAACACCGGGGGCCCTTCACGGAGTCATCCCCACTCCTCTGGGCTGGCGTAGCCCTACCTCTCGGCTAGGACCCTCATCTGGGCAGAGCAGAGGCTCTGAGTGAAGAGACGCTCAGTTCCTGGGGACTTCACAGAGGGGAGTTTTCCAACGCCACATGGAGTAAAAGGTGTTTCTTGTTAGGGCCTGGGAGATAAGGCTCAGTGCTCAGCTACTGATTCCTGGGACTGCTTATCCCCAGGCAGAGGCAGTAAGTGTAAGATGCAGCCTGGGCCTCTCGGAGCCTCAGACACTCCCAGCAGTGCCCATGTTTCCCCCAACCCACTCTACAGGTAAAGGGAGTTAATTTCTGAAGTAGGTGGAGCTGTGGCCTCATGAGCTGCATTGAGGGAGTGACTGGTGAGGCCAGTGTCCCAGGAAGATCCCAAAGTTTGGAATGGGGCAATATCTGGGGCCCCTGTGTGTGACCCCAGAGGGCCTTTGGGTCCCTGGGAAAATTCTCTGAAAGGCTGGGACTGAGGCATTAGACCAGACTCATGGTCCCCCATCAAAGCAGGTCGGTCTACCCCATGCATGCTCTCCAGGTGCCAGACAACAGTGACACCAATGGGCAGTCAAGAGGCTGTGAGTCATCTGCAGCTTCCTCAGCCCCAGCTCCCATCCTAGCCTCCCTCCAGCCTTTACTGGCACCTGTTGCCCCCAGCCCCCCCTGGGCTGTGATAGGGGGAGATGAGGCAGGGGAGCTGGTACCTTCTTTCCACAGCTCATGGTGGAAAGACTGGACTCCCAAAGCCCCAGAAGAAGCCTCTGCTCACCCCATTCCATCCTAGTGGCGGGCCTAGGCCCACCATGGCCACCAATAAACTTCCCCTTGCACCAGCCAGCCACCATGCCTGAGATACTAGTCAGGCCTCCCCCAGGGGAAAGGCAGCTCAGCCTTCACTGGCTTGGAAGCCACTCAGAAACGTTCTAGTTCCCCCAGCCCATCTGGGGCCTAGAACTAACCCTCCCTTCCTCTTCTCCCTGGTGGCCCAGTCAGGAATTTGAAACCCTGAAACAGTTCCAGTTTCTGACACTCCAGCTGAAATTGTGACTATTCGGGTGGCTCTGAGAATGGAGCTCAGAGCTTGGGGGCTGCAGCACTGGGAGGGGGTGCAGCTGTGCCATGATCCAGGAGCCCAAGCACCTGCTTAACTAGGCCCCTTCCCTGGAGAATCCTGGGAAGCCTAGAGGCCCAGAGGCCCTTGGCTCAGAAATATGTCCAAAGCCCCACATTCTGGCTGCACGGGAGAGCTGATACCTGGAGCTATCCTCCATCTGCCTTCTCTGAAAGTCCTCTCCTGCTAAGCTCCCCTCCCAAGCAGAGACCCCTTCTTCTCCAAGCCCCTCTCTTATGAGATGAGACAGTGGTACATGAGTTTCAAGGGCTCAGTGGAGAAGGAGCCTCAGTCCAGCTTCAGAGAGGCCCCTGGGCCTTCTCCTCACTCCCCACCCAGGGCGGGGAGCTCTGGGTGACCTTCAGATCCCCAGCATGAGGTCAAAGCAGGAGGACTGCCAGTTGGAGGGATGGAGACAGACCTTTCCAACTAGTATGGCGACTCTGGCTGTCAGGGGTACTCTAGGACATTTCACTCATCTCTCTTGTAGCCTCAGGGTGACACAATTGATTCCCCCCACCACACACACACAACACGCACACACAGGGACCAGGGGTCTCTGGCTGAACATGCAAGGCTATAAGACATCCTCCATGACTGAGTAGGGATCAGAGGTACAGTGGTAAACAGGCAGATAGAGTCCATCTCTCCAGATCATAGACCCCTGATCTTTGGAACCCTGCACTTGAGCAGAAGATCCCCTTTTAAGCTTTACCCACATGTCCTCAGGGTCCTTAGTCTCCCCATGGCAGGGCCTCCTATGGGTAGAGAACAGTTGGACAGCTCCAGTCCCAAGGAAACCCCCACTCTATTTACCAGGGAGCTCTTGCTTCAAACCCAGTGTTACATGTATGACAGGGCAAAAAGTTGGCAACTCACAGGAGAGGGAGCTTGCTCCCCTTAGGATGAGCTGGGGTCTCCCAACTGGTGGGAGGGAGGCTATAGGGGTCCTGTGTAAGAGAGAAGAACCACCATGATGCATGCCCTGGGCCCAGTCACTGACATCCAAGCTGTGCCCTTAGCATCAAGGGTGTGGGAGAAGAGTGGTACAAGGAGGAAACTGTTCTCGCTCTCCAGTGGAGTCTGCCCCTCTAGTGGCTATTGTGCAGTGGTCTTGATGAGTATAAATAGCCTGGGCAGTCTAGCATCTTGAAGCTGGTGCCTTAAAAGTGTGGTGAGGCCTTGCTGCTGGCTCATCTCTCTCAAGGCTGTAAGGGCAATGCTGGTAGGCTTTGAGGTAGGGGAGCCCGTCTCTATGTCCTGACAGTGTGTGTGTGGGGGGGGGGGGGGGCTGCAGGCAGAGCAGGGAGCCCTGAGAGCAGCTGGGGCCTGGGGAAAGGGACAGACATGGGCTGGGCAGTGGGAGAAGCCATTCTGACTACGGCATGCCTGAGTACTCAACCCACCCCTCTTGGTTCCATCAAGAAGTCCCCAGGGCCCTGTAACCTGAATTAGCACCTTGCCCTACCCTTCCTGTTCTCTGGAGCCTTCTTACTGATCCAACCCCTTTCCAGCCTCAGAGTCTTTGCATGTGCTGCTCACTTTGCCCAAAACTGTCTTCCCCCACCTCTGCTTCTGGCACAGTTCCTACCTGACAGGGTTATAGCAGAAATGTCACCTCCTGGGGAGGCTTCTTTCACCTCTATTCTCTCTCTAAAGCTGACCTCCATTCCCTCAAAGCAGCCTGTCTTTCTTTCATAGCATTGACCACAATTTGCACTTGATGATTCGTTGGTTCATTTACTAGTTCAAGGGCCAGTGTCTGTGCGGTCACTGTTAAGTCCCCTGTGCCCAGAAGGTCAAGCACACACCAGGTATGCCGTAAATACTCCTCGCATCAAGGATCATTCTCACTGCTCCCTCTCTGGAGTGAAGGGACAAGTGCCTTGCTCCCTCCTGTCACCCCTGAAAGTTAAGGGGGCAGGGACAGGGCAGAAGCCAGCTCAGGCTGCCCCTGGCCTGGCATGGACTAGAGGCAGTTTGGGATTAACTCCCTGGCTGCTAGGCAGGTCCAATCCCTGGGGCCTGCCTAGGGCGGAGGTCACGTGGGCTGTGGTGGCTCTGAGGAAGGCCAGGGCCGACGTGCGATCCTGTGCACAGGTGGGGTCTGCGACTGTTCTGGGTGCATGTTCGCCTCATCCGAGGCACCAGGACCCAGGTTCACGTAGGCTGCAGGCAGCTGGACGTAGTGGTCCCCAAGCAGCCTGGCCGCCACGTGCTCCACTTCCTCCACCAGCGCTGAGAAGGTGGGTCTCCCTGCAGGGTCCGCAGCCCAGCAGCGCTGCATCACTGCGTACCTGTGGGGAGAGGGGCATGTCAGAGGCAGGGCACATCCCCACCCAGAGATCCCGGGCTTCCCACCTGCTCTTAATCCTCTGGCAGGCCGCACAGGAATGAGAACAGGTAACAGGGCCTAGTGCAGAGCATTGCCCAGTCAGAGGCAGCTCTTCTCAGCATTGTGATTGCTGTTCCAGTCTTGCCTCCCCACCGTGGCAGAGGTTGAATTGCCCCAGGGATTAAGAGTTTGGACTCCTGAGCCCCGGTGTGACCTGAGCAGTGTGATCTTGGGCAAGATTCTTAACCTCTCTGTGTCTCTGGATCCTCTTCTGATCACAGAGCTGTGGCGGCATAGGGTGGGAGGATGCCTGTGAAGCGCTTACTTAGCTTAAGGCACAGCTCACAGGCTATCAGTTATCATCTTAGGTCTTCTAGGAAGGAAGCCCATGTCCAGTGAAATGGAGATTAAAAGTCCTGAGACATGGACATGTGGGATGCCCAGCCATTGTTTCTGTGGGTTTACCTGGTGGGCCCCAACACATGCCTCTTCATCTTGGAAATGCTGCCTCTGCCTTAAATGACACTAAGTGCCCTTCACACAATAATCTCATAATTCTCAGACTCTGAGGGTGGTACTGTCATCATCCAAACTTTACAGATAAGGAAACTGAGGCCTCAAGTGGAAAAGAGACTTGGTCTGGTCTAGTGGATGCTGTGATGGTCCACCCAGATCCCCCTTCATCCTCCCAGTGGGTGCTGCTGACCCTTGGCTAAAGCCCTCCCTAGGAATTACCCCAGACAGAAAGTAACTGCCTCCCCCAAGCTCACACTATGACCACTGACTTATTAATGTCCAGTACAAGGACCTGGCCCCTTGATCTAAATTTCGTAAAACTCTGGGGCTCCTGGATGGCTCAGTTGGTTAAGCGTTTGACTTCAGCTCAAGCCACAATCCCACAGTTTGTGGGTTCCAGCCCTACATTGGGCTCTGTGCTGACAGCTCAGAGCCTGGAGCCTGC